>NW_027492450.1:0-69542 GCF_021521415.1 Bidens hawaiensis
ATATTCACTCGTAAGCATAACCCCGGCTCCATATACCCCCTCATTTCGCAACTTATAACCCTAATTTAATCAACTCGTTTCCCACCGTCTTCCCGCCGTATCACGCCTTCTTGGTTAAACTGATGGCTTGGATTTTTGATGCAATCGTTAATACCACGTTTTTCCACAGGTATTGGAATTCACATGTTTCACTTAACTTCAGTTTTAGATTGATGCTCTATAGTTGAGACGATTATGTTATTACTTTTATAGCCTTGGTTTGATTGGATGTTTGGTTTGACCACCTGGAACTTGAGTTGGTGGTTTTGGTGAAAACCCGACTACACCGGATCTACAATTTCTAGTTTCAAGCAGTTGGTCAAGATCAAATCAAGTAAGGTTTAAGTAGTTCGTGGTTTAGGTGTTTTGTATATTATTAACTTAACTAGTAATAACCTACACTGGTAATCACGTATTTTGTATTATATTGTAACATCCCCAAAATTTTTATCCAAATTTGACAACTTAAAAAAGTTGAAGGATCAAAAATAATCTTAAAGATATAAAAATTTAAATAAGAAAATAGAATTACTTCATGTTAAGGAAATAAGGAAATAAAAAAATGTCATAAAGAAAATTCATTTCATGTAAAGGATATGAAAAAAGGAAAATCCATCCCACATGGAAATATGGAAGTACGTGGAAGAATTCCACATGAGTATAAATAAGAAAGATAAAACTCATTCCACATGAAAATTAAGAAAGAAATGAAAGCTCTTTATCAGAAAGAAAATTTCCATAGTAATATTCTTTTATGCCAAGCATGCACCTAGTGGTCCTAGAGGAGGGTGTGGATCACCCAACGCGCACGCGCACAGGCTCGAGCTCCGATGAGAACGATGGCGAAGGCGAAGGGCAATGGGCGCAATGTGGCGCTTTGATGGCGCACTTTGCACTTCGCACGCTTGAGAGTCGCCTTATTGTTTTTCGAAAGTGGAAGCTAGGACAAGACATAACGAATTAGTAAAGTAAAGAGATTAAAATAAAATTCTGATATCTTAACCCATCGCAATACGCGACGGGTTAATCAAGGAGCCATAGCGATACGCGATGGGGATGTCACAGAAACCCCAAATGGGCGGTGTAACGATGCACACCAGACGTGGTCTAACAACTCATAACATGTGGCGGACGTGGCAGTCCAAGTGTCAACATGTGGCACTCACTGTATATATTGAGTCATAGCGATACGCGATGACTGCCTTAAAGAGACCACCTCGTATCGCGATGGGCTGAGAAATCAGCTATAAATAGAAGGGGACGTGGCACATTCACTTCACACCAAAAATCACCTTCTCTCTCTACCGTTTTGCGTGCCGAACCTTGTAATCCGTGTCAAATACCCGACGTTTTCTCGAAGTGTGTGCCAACCAAAAGTAACCCGGCATTCTTCCCCAAAGTGTGTGCACGACCTGGAGACCCCCAAACGTTGCCTCGATTTACGTGCCAAGAAAAGTATATCAAGAATATCCCGATATTCGTTGAAGTGCGGGAGTGCTGCCGAAAGTTTAAGTAATTATTAAGCTAAGCAAGGTAGGGGTTCTGCCCGAATAAAATATTATTATTTTAAGCCTTAGACCTTAGTCAGGGGTATAGCCTGACATTGATCAAATTAAAAGATAATAATTAAAATGAGATTTCTTTATGATTAAAAAATAGAAAATTATATAAACAAGGGTTATAGCTAAAATATAGTTATTCATGGTTAAGAAACGTAAGCATTCACATACATGAGGATATAGTTAAAATATTATTTTCTCATGATTAAGAAAGAGAAGCTTTTACCTACAAATGGTATAGTCAAATAAGTGTTTCTTCATAATTAAGAAACATAAGATTTTATAAATGAAGGTTATAGACAAATGACGTTTCTTCTTGATGAAGAAACATATCATAGACATTTCTTCTTGAAGAAGAAACATAGCACATGATTGGCAAATAAAGAGAAAAATTTCATATCAAAATATTTTATTCAAACAAAAGATCAATCAAGGTTTAAAGCTATCAAAACCAGACTAAAGGTCTGTAGCCGGATTAAGAGACGAACCGGATATTTATATAAACCAATTTTTTTATAGGTTAATCATTCATTCATTCACAAAGGTTTTCAAAAGAGATCATTACATCATTCAGAACAGACAATCACAAGTGAATACGTCAAACCTTTTTAAATAAGTCAAGATAAATGGTTTGTTTATCTTAACAAAGTCAATCAAAAGAGATTACGTGATCTCTAACATTAAAATTTAAAGGACTACGTGATCCCTAATTTACAAGATAGAAAATAAAAGCAACTCAGATCGAGTACACATGTGTCTGGATCCAAACATAATTAATCGAGTCTATCAATCAAGGCTACATGACCGCAGACTAGAGATCATAATAAAAGTTCTCCAATGGGTGTCAGTTCCCGGAGAACCGTAATTGTGTATGTATGGCAGTGGCACAAAGCCCAGAAATAAGAGACGTTCCTGCTGAGATTTTTCAAGAAAACTATCTTGTAAGTCAAAGAAAGATTTATTAAATGTTTTTAGAGTCAACGATTTACCAGTATATCGCTGACGTATATTTCAGGAAAACATATTAGTACATATAACAAGGAATTAGAGCCATTCAAGAAGATAGACGCTCGCAAGGTAGAAATGACTCAGTTTTTAATTATTAAAATATTGCTAACAATATTTATACAGGTTTATAAATATTCACTCGGATATTTATTATCCGAAAAGCTTTCCAAATAAATTAAATATTTGATTTTTATAAATAAACGTTTATAAATAAATTAATGTTTCAAAATACTCCCTAGTCCCATTTTAAGTGTCCTAATTTGATTTTTCAAGTCTTTCTTGTTTAACTTTGACCGACAATATTTTTGTTTGTGTTATATAATACTTGATGTAAAATATATGAATTGATTGGGTTTTAAATGCATTTTACATTGATGTAATTTTCATCAGGTATTATATAACACAAATAAAAATATTTTCGATCAAAGTTAAACAAGAAAGACTTGAAAATTCAAATTAGGACACTTAAAATGGGACGGAGGGAGTATATATTAATATTTTATTATTAAAATAAAGACTTCTACTAAATAAACCGCAAACTCTAATATATTTACAAAACAGGTACCAACTATTGGTCATGGTCACACGCCTAGGCCCTGAGTCGGGGTGTGACATATAGTAATTAGGGAATTTTGTATCAAAAACTAAACTGGTAATCTATATATGCAGGGGCAATGTTGTATTAACTTATGTATGATCAATGTGGCTGTAATTGTGTCTGTATCTATGTATGTTTTTTTGTACATGATTTTGTAAAACTGTATGCATATGTATGCTTATATGTTGTATGTATAAGTAGATGTATGTGTGACTGTATTAAGGAGTCATGTTCTTTGTTAGATTTTATTAGGGTGTATGTATAGTTAGTTAGTAAGTGTGTATGTATAATTCGTATGTACAATTAGATGCATTTGTTGACTACGTTTGACTTTGTAGAACCACAATAACAAACTAATTAGTTAAAGAATCAAGTGCTTACAATGTGTGTGCATGTTTATGTATGCATGGGCATAACAATATTTTTGTGTATGTATGTATGCATTTATGTATGTATGGTTGTGTGTGTATGTATAATTGTATGCATCTGTATATGCACATATCTATGTATGCATAGATATATACATATACTAAGCGAGCCCGTGTGATACACGGGGGGTTAAACAAATAAAACCAAATAGTTAAATTTAATAATATACATAATAACATATCTTATAGATTCATAAGATATAAATAATTTCCGAAAACACATAGATTAGTAAAAATAATTTGTATTTTAAAAGAAATCAAGATGAAAGGTTTTGAATATATACCAATTAAGAAAAGGAGAATGCTAACATCAATTCATCATAGTTGAGTTGGTAAGCCACAAACATTTTAAAAACAAGGTAGTGAGTTCGATTCCCTCCAAAAACATATTGTTCATTTTATAATATATACCAATTTTGCCTTTGATACATTTGGTATTCTGGCTCCAGAGGCTGTGAAATTTTTGAGTAGGGTTCAGCGCGTCGTACACGGAACCTCTTCAGCTTCTAGGTCCCAAAGCTTCGTTTTTAGCAGGATTGGTTTTGCTGTTCAAAAGGGGGTTGCGGCGCAGCTTGTTGCCCGTTTGCCTGCCACTTTATTGTAATCGTTTTATAGTAAATTATATAAAACTTCGATTGTGATTCTTGAAGGAGAAATTGTAAATATGGAAACTTGTACATTTGACAACGTATGCGAAGAGTCTAATTGAGTGGCATGTGAAAAAATGGTGTTGCTTTAATTAATAGTATAGGTAGATGCATCTGTGTATGCATATATATAGCCTATCTGTATACAACATTGGCTTATCTATGCATATATATGTGTGTATTTGTGTGTATGTATCTCTGTATATTTATGTATGTATTGTATGGATTTGAATGTATGTAAAGTCGCAGTTGACCTTGGAAAGTAAAATTGTGTGTAGCGTACATTGCATGGATTTGAATGTATATACATGTATGTGTGCACCTTGTGTTTCAATTAGTTAAGGTTGCGTTAAGTCAAAGTTTGACTTAGGAAAGTCAAACTATGTAAAACTTTGAATTCATGTCAATTTAGTTGATTTTATACATATAGTCAGTTTAGATAGTCAAGATTATGATTACTTATTGTAATAAACAGCTTACATTAAAGGTCAGCGGGTTAAAGATAATCAACCCTAAAAAGTCAACATTTCGGTTGGTTAAACTGTTGGAGGGAATATATGTTAATAGAAAGAGGATCCAAATTGTATTTATTAATACCACAGGGTTGCAAATTGCAAGGGTAGAACGGTCTTTTTGCAGAAACCCAAACTTTGGGTTCACGTCGGGGTCATAATTGCAAAAATATGCTCACCACAAGGTCCGTTTCTACATAAATGTCACAACGGGATTGAAACTTGCGTTTAGAATTCCACCATCGTGACCATGTTTAACTCTTTTGTTTTTCTTAAGTTCTTTTATTATATAACTTCAAATTTTAGTTACTATTTCACTAGCTGGTTTAAAATTGGTTTTGCTTAACTATAATAAATACTATATAAATTTTGGTTTGCTGCAATTTTAGAAACGATTTTCAAAGTCCACTTTCATGTTGCAATTTAAATCAAAGAACAAATAGACGAACTACGTTTAAACCTACAATTTGGGTTTACGGCCCTTTTACAAACGAATTGAAAGCTACCGAAATCAAAGAACAACTATACTCACCAACCAATTTCGTACAATATTTTATATAGTAAAGTAAACAAAAGAAATCATGTCGAAGGGGGTATGCTCGTAATAAAAAACAAATATTCAAATTATATTGAAGTGAAGTGTTTCGTTCTCTTGAGTTGTTTTAAAGAATATATCGTCCCGTCCTGCTTATTTTTATTGAAATTTAAACGTTAAACTATAAAACGGTGTTGTTAAGTTTTGATCTGCCACATAACATGTTTAAGTCAATAGTTTTAATAACTGCAAAATAATTGTAGCAATAATTGCAAAGACGACTACTCTAATGTTGAGAGATGACTGATTAATGGTGTTTCAGACAGTCTACAGTGTGTTTCTAATTTTCTTTTTCTTTTGTTTTACACTTAAGCGAGGAAGTATATTATATTTGGATATTTTCTTTAGTGCAACTTCCTGGCTATTATTTGAAGTTGAATGGTCCCGTTTCTTTAATATTCTCCTTAACAAGTCCGCTATCATAAATATCATCAATGAGTGTTCGGGACAAAGAAAAGGACTGGTTTGAAGTTGACATCGATTTGGTTAATTTGGAGAGTTTAGAACTCGTTACCTTATAGGAAGAGGACTGATTCTTCTTTAAAATCGACGGATACTATTTCACTTATTTCATTTAACTGGATTAGTCATATCTATGTTGCACAAGTTGTCTTGATCGTTTTCTTTTCTAACATTCTTTCTAGTCTCAAAGTGATTGTCTTCGTTCATAAAACTTGTTTATATTTATATTTATATTAAAGGTATGGTTTAATACCCAACTGTAAGTATGGACTCCATAAATTTTCATAGACCAGTTAAACAAGATAAAAAGAACTGCCATAAATTATTTTATTTTAATAAATCAAATCAATCAAAAAAAAAATAAAATTGTTCATAACTACAAAATGGTTCAACATGACTAATTAAGCATTCAAATACTATTCCTCACCTTGTGTTGACTAAGGATTATATTATGTGTGGAATGTGTTGATTAGTTCTTAATGAAAGTAATAATAAAACATGATAAGTATCAAACCTATGAACATGTTACAACATAAAGAGTAGTAACCATAATAGAGTATGATATAGTCAACATGTTTGTCATCTTGATCAAGTTCCCTTTTCGGATGTATCATATTAAGGATGGTGTTAAGGTTCTTGGGAGAAACCCGGTTTAGGAAAGAGGATGACACAAAATTCTGAAAACGCTATGCGGTTATCCACGCAACACCTTTTCATAAAAAATTTAAAAAACAATTTAGTATCTTTTTTTCCTTCATTTTAACAGCCATTTATTATGGTGTCACGTCCATGGTTTGTTTGCAATACAATATAAACACATTCAAGGAGGATATATCAAGAGGAAGATAACCAGAGCAATTATTCTTACCTCCATGTGGATCATCTGGTGAGCCTATAATTGATAACGCTCTCGAGAACATTGCAGTATTTCGTACAGTGTTGACCAATAGCATCAAGTCATTATGCTTATTCGTTAGGGTAAACGCAGGCCTAGTAACATCACGAGCAACTTTCAGTTGGAGTTACTAGCAGTGCCAATTTTGTTTTTTACGAGCCTTTGAGTTGTATAATTCCTTGTATATGTGTGGGACTTACGCTTTCTTGAGGCTCCTTCTTTTCTAATAAAATTAGTTGTTCAAGAAAAAAATATACTTTGTTGGTTCTATGCAGGGTCAACTTGGAAGCCATATATGCAGGCCTCGACCATTATCTAGAGCCCGTTATTGGTGGGGGCGGAAATTTGAATGTACCCCGTTATCACGAAGAAAAAAAAGTGTTGGACTTAAACGTACCTCGTCAAAAAACTTGAGGGGTGGCGATAACTACCCCTCAACCTATGCTATAGACCCGTAAGAATATATGATTTCTTTTTTATCTTCTTAAGACCCTTCAGTAATTACCAACGAACTATATCTATAGTTTATACTTTCCAGCCGTTAATGTTAAGAATCATAATGAAGGCTTTAGAGTCGTGTGGATACGTTCATAGACTATCTCAAATGTAGTGCTGGTTATGCAAAAACAAATGATTAGCACTCTAAGTTGCTAAAACTATTTTCACGCAATGATTAGCACTCTAAGGTCTTATTACTCCGTGCATAGCATCAGTTGATAAATAGAATGTTGTAAACGTGAAATCTCTTGAAGTCATCCATCTTACAAAGAGATTTTGCAAAAAATTCTTTTGAAGATACGACGAAAACAGTTTTACATATGACGCTTGAAACTTGCGATCCTGTTTCAACTTTTACCTTTCTCCTGTGAATTGTATTAAACTCGTTTGATTTGACTGGTTTATGGTTAGATACAGCTAACTTAATCTTATTTGGTAACTTGACTTCTGAGAAAATGTGTATCAAAAGTTTGATTTGATTACGAATTCAAGAGTTTGGACTTATGCTTAGCAACTGCTGCTGCCTTTGTTTTACTACCTTCCACGTGACTTGAAACGTTTATAGACTTTCCATCCAGGTGCATGTTTTCAAATATTAATTTTAGGGCTGTCAACGAACCGCCCCTAACGAAGCCTTGTTCACATTTGTCCATTTATCATTAAACTTGTTCACGAACGGTTCATGAATGCTAACAGAACAGAAAATCTTGTTCATGTTCGTTTGTTAAGGAATTGAACTTACTCACGGACGGTTGACGAACGCAAACGAAAATGTACTATTTAAGAAAAAAAAACAAGATTCTTAATCCAAAGCATTAACATAATCGCCTTAGTTAAATATAAAGTTAAGCACTTGGGGTAATTATAATCATAAAAGTAATCATTCCCAAATCGGCAGAAGTTAATTTGTTGTAAGTTAAAGCAAGTTTTTACAAAAAAAAACCATTAACGAAACGAGCTAAGCATAACTAATAAGAGTATAAAATTTAAATGCTAGGTTGGTTATTAGAAATAAAATGTTATAAACATACACAAACATACATTTAACTAACAGTCATAAATTAACACATTACTAAACGCTGATTAACATAAATGAACGAACATAACACATGTTCATGTATGTTCATTTATTAACTGAACGAACGTAAATGAACTTCCCGACAAACGCTTCAAAAACTATTGTTTGAATGTTTTGTTTGTCTACAGCCCTAACTGATTTTATTTTGATGCAACACTTAGACTTAGAATGTTATTTTGTAAACCGGGTTGGTAAGAGTGACTTGAACACTTAAATCCAATGGAATATAGACACCATTTGAAGAAATGTCATACTCAAAGAGTATTCAAAGAGTATTCAAAGCAATTAATCAGGCTTGTTATCCAACCGGTCGTTTTACCACATCATTGGTGGGACAAGACGAATCAAGCTCAATAATCGAATGACATCATAACTATTCTTGAAAATAATTAAATCTTAAATATATATAAACAAAATCTCTCTAAAATCTCTCAAGTCACATGATTGTTTTATTTCTAAATGAAAGCTTCTAATGCATTTGACCCGAATTCACGGGTATGAGTCTAATCAAACCCAGATAGCCCTTAAACATGTTATAGCATCTCATTATATTAAAAATTAATTGCACCAAATATTTGATATGAAAATCATATAAATAGGGATAGGGTGAAATTAAAATACAAATGCAGACAAAAATGAGAAGTGTGAGAAGAATTTGTGGTCACACAAAAAATTACTCAACAAAAAATTCAGAGAAAATAATAAAAAAAAATCAAAACTCAAAATATAAATAAAAAACGAAAAAAAATTAAAAAACCGAAATGTTTCCCCCGTCATTCCCGTTCCAAAACAAAACCGGCGAAAAGACACAATGTCGAGAAAAAAGACACGATGCCGAAAATGAACAAACAACACAATGATAAATAGAAAAAGACACAGTATTTCGCAAAATTTAACACAGTGTTGAAAAAAATATAATATAATATTGAGTAATGTAACATAATATCAACAAAAAAAAAGACACAATGTCAAGGAAAAAAGACAATCAATGACGAAAATAAACACAAAACACAATGATAAATAAAAAGACACAATGATGTTTTTTCCTCAGCATTGTGTCTTTTTCCAGTTTTTTTAAAACGAGGAAGACAGTGGAAACATTTTTATACTTTTCATTTTCTTATTAAATTTTTATTATGATTTTTTTATTATTTTTGTGTTATTTTTAAAAGTTTTTATTTTGTGGATAGAAATCCTTCTTATCCTTATCATTTTTGTCTCCCTTAGTAGAATAACTTGACCCAATAGGGATATACTAAAAATTAATATCCATTTTTTTATAAATTAGATATTATTTATAATTAAAAAAAATTATAGTAAAAAAGGGTCATAGGTCTCACCAAACCGACATATCTTTTAAACCTGGTTATAACATTTCATTTATTTGTGAAACCTTTTAATTATCAAATCATAAGTATATTAATAATTTTCTTACAATAAATAAAATTAAAATCTTAAAAAATATATAAATATTTTAAACGAATAGTATAAAACAATCTCGTAGTACGGGGGTGGGGGTGGGGGGTAAAAGCTAGTAGTATATAAAATATTTACTACGTTAGGATTTGGATCGTGTGAGAACCATTTGGAAATTGAGAACCATTAGGGTAGTAGGTTGAAGCAAAGTCGATAAGTTTGGGATAGAAGATTACGATGTCGGCTCTGAATAAGTGATGGATGAATTTTAGGTTTACAAATCATATGTATTCAAGTATAATATATATTTTTAACAAATATGAAATTAATATTCCGGATATCGGATATCCAAAATATTCAAAAAATTTTAGAAATACTATCCGAATCCGAGTCCGAAAATGCGGATATCCGAATTTTCGGATAATTCAGATTTTTGGGTATTTGAACACCCCTAGTGTATATTATGAAACTAGAGATTAAATGATAATGTACATATATGCATAATTTAGCAAAACTAAGATTTTTTTTATGAAACCGGGATGCTAAATAAATGGTTGGCCCTAATGGTTTATTGGATTTTAATAATCTCTATTGACTGATATTGGCCGATAATAATACACATTCATTTTATCGCCACTAGCGGTCCCAAATTTAAAAGGTTGGCCCTAATGGTCCCCCGTTAAAAAGGACTTAATGACGTTATACTTTTTCCAAATTTCAAATTAATGTTTTAGGGCCTTTGATCGGAAGGAGGATACGGGTCGATTGATGTAAAACTTAGCTCGAAACGGTGATCCAAACAACTTGATTTTCGTTAATTGGATATCAAACACCCGAATTGAAGCATTATTTCGTCGTTTTAGAGCTGTGTTTCGAACTAAGTTTTACATCAATCGACATGCATCCTCTTTCCAATCAAAAGCCCTAAAACATAAGTTTGAAATTCGGTAAAAAGTATAACGTCGTTAAGTCCTTTTTAACGAGGGACCATTGGGGGCCAACTTTTTAAAATTTGGGACCGCCAGTGGCGATAAAATGAATGGGGATTATTATCGGCCAATACCAGTCAATAAGGATTATTAAAATCCAATAAACCAAAAAAAATATTATTCGCTATATCCGCCGCCTCTTGCTCTTCGCCTCTGTTCTTGATCTGCTTTGATTTCCTTTAGAACAAGCACGTATTCTTGTTCAAATACCTCTCGGCGCATGGGATCGAGGTTGCTAAAGTCCTTGGTAAGAAAGTCTAACTTCCTAAACTTTTCTTTTGAAACTTTCAACTCGGCTGTCGCCCCGATACTACTCAATATTTTGTGGATGTCTTTGAAAAATTTTGGATCGACCTCCGTACTTGTGGTTGATCTTTTTTCCCGGTCCCATCCAGGTGGTCGACGTAGAACTTGTAGTTAAGTTTCTTGCCCAAACATGTTTAGGTCGATCCCTACATGAGCATCCGAGCTACTAGATTAGACATATGCACCGGACGACGTAGTTTTCGTACCATCATGGTCCAATGCAACTAACTCGAACCATTTCGATCACAACTTGAGTATTTGCCACAAGTATTCCTTGTCCCATGTTTTTACCGTTACGTACTTGTTGAACACTTCGGCTTTCCATTCTTCGCATGCGAATTTCAAGATTTGAATATCATCACTCCCGCTCGCTCGCATATGACGACTGTTTCTGTTATGTAATTTTGTAAAGAGACCAACAAATTTGCGAGTTTCAGACCGTCTTCCCGATAGTATGTTTTCGTTACGGTCTGTACTTCCCACCATCGTGTAGAACAGCGCTTGCACTTTGCCCCAAAATATATGATGCTTTTGATAGTCCGATACAATTAAATAAAGAATAACAATTGTTTAAAACATATTTTTTTTAAAATTTTATACAAAACAAAAAAAGGTTAAATAAAAATATCAGCATGTTGATCTTGGGATATTTCAACCCAAGCAAGACACAAAGTCGTTTTCTCCTCTTTTGTCCAATGAGGTGTTTTTTTTTTGAACGACATCCTCGGACTCTCGACTCGAGCCTCCCACTCCTCTTTTGTTCTTCTTTTCTTGAGCTCGGTTTCCCTTGGCGGCCTCCATACGAACTCCTTACGTCTCCGGAACAAAAAAGTCGAGCGACAGTGGTGGAATTTTACTCATGTTATGCTCCATCTCTATGTTGCCAAACATGTCGTCGTCACCTTGACCGAAAGACATATCTGGTCGAGAGACGATGGTGGCATTTGACTCATGTTTTCCACTAGTACAATTTGATGTCTTAAGATTCAATTGTAACACTCATAAGCACCAAAGGAAAATGAGTGTGTTGATGAGCAACATATGCACAAGAGCATAAATGTTTAGCACTGAAAAATAAGATGTTATTCATCTCATTACCACTATAACCTGAAAGAGGATAGCACTAAGGTCCATGAACAGAATACAAGTACTAGCTTTAGCTTTAAGTTCTCTAAGGAGAAATCCCGATGCAAAATATATGCCATTGAATTAGCCAGGAGCAACGAGACTATCCAAAATTTAAAAGAACAGCTAGCTAAAATCGGTAGTCATATATTAATGCTATTTAAGTATGCTAATCATAATATTCCAATTAAAACATGATAGGTTGAGTCTAGTTCTATACGTTTCCTTACCAAAAATCAACAAATAACTAACATGAGGGCTAATGACAAATTTAAATGCTAAGGCTATTAAAACCATAATAAACTGTTTTCTAGTTATGCTTTATGATACATACAAAATTCTGGAGATTGTTCAGAATTTAGTATCAATACTTAAGCTATATTATGACAGTTGTGAGATTTGCATAGCCAACAAAAAGTCACTCCTACCTCATATTATTTGTTATCAATATTTGAATAGCACTATATAATACTATACATTTTCACACCTTTTGTTATCATGCAAATGAGAATTTAACAAAAGACAAATGAGACCTAAAAATTCATCCATTGAAACCAAATTTCATAAGAAATCATGACATGATTGATGATGATGATTTTTCATCTAGTATCATTCTCATTGATTTTAAATCATGTATTAGATGCCCTAAACATTAGTTGGATTGAGGAATAAGTATTGGTCTACCATAAATATTCAGACATAATTCATTTATCATTTATAGACTATCTACTTGTATCTAATATGTCTTCTATGGTCCATGGTGTTAAAGAGTACCATTCATATATACTTAATACATTTTTTTCTAAATGTGTCCCTAAGTTTCTTATAACATACAAAGGAAATCAAATCAAGTCTAACGTATGAATGACAGGTTCCCGCGTCACGTACATCATTGAAATTTTTCTTGTAGCTTTCCTAGAGATATCAAAGATCAATGGGAGCATAAGTGTCATGATCATAACTTGCAAGATTTGCAAGAGGTTAGGAGTGAAAACTTGATATTATCTCAATTTACACATATTATACAAGACATTGCTCCATCACGACACTATTCTATCAAAACTTATCATCTTAGAATCTAATGTTACTCTTACAAAAGTCTCATTGTTGCTTAAATGTGGGCATACTCAAATTTCTTACTAAAATAATCCTAATCAAGAGAATCTACAATGACTTACATGCAAATTTCCTAATGGCTTTTAAGGTCAGTGGGGGCAGTAAAACTCCTTCTAATAACTTGTCATAAGTACAAGAGGCGAGGGAAGAGAGTCGTTAAATTTTACTCCAAATATAACTTCGATCACACCTCTTGTACACCATACTGCACCAACTCTTACACAATTAGAATCCTGAAAATGATAGCAACCTAACCAAGTGATAATCCATTAAATTGAAACTTCTAATAAACCCAATAATCAACTCAGGAGGTCATCTAGATTTTAAAACCTACTAACTTTGATGATTATGTAATCTCCCTAACTTAAGTTGATGAATGTGAAAAGTTTATTGACCCTGTCTCTTTTAATTAAATCATTAATATCAATGAATCTTCTGAATGAAATAAAGCTATTATTAGCAAATTAAACTAAACTTCATAAGTCAAAATAACGTTTGAGATTTTGTTGAAAACAACTAAGGGTTTTCATAAAACTAAATCCTAACATAAACGTTAAGACACTAAGAAGCACGATTGAATATTAAAGTTTATATTCAAGAGGGAATAAATCATCAAAGAATCTTCTTACTTATATTACAAAAGATTTCTTCGAGGATAATCATTGTTCAAGTAGCTTAAAATAGTTTAGAGCTACATTAAATGAACATTAAAATAACTTTCCCCAAAAACTGACTTACAAATTTACATGTTCATAAAACAACATGAAAAATTTTAAACTAAATGTCAAAGAACAGTTAGTATGCAAGTCACTATAATGCATGCATGGGTTAATGCAAACATCATAATGTGATGAAATCTTAATGAAATTATTTTTATCAAGAACCAAGTGGATTAATGTACCTACCTTATGATGAGTGGGAGTAAAACACCTGTCTTTATATAGATGATATACTTTTGACAAATATTTGTTACATAAGTCAAAGCATTGTTCGTACATACTTTGATATGATAGATCTCAAAGATATCCCTTACGTAATAGATATCATAACATTTTGAGATACACCCAAAGGGACATTAGTTTTGTTCTATAAGTTTTACCTTAAATGGGTCCTTACACATGTAACAAACAATATTGATCTCTTTTAGAGGATAATAGGATCATTGAGATTGTTTCCTTATGCTTAATTAAGTAGAAGCCTTAGGTAGATTAAAGTCTATACTCTTTCAGATATTACTTAAAATTGCAACACACTAGATATGTGTAGATTAATGTGAAAATCTAAAAGAGAACTAAAATATCTTTAAAAATAAATGGAAGACTGTAATTTAAAATAAGTGAGAATTTAAATCGGTTGATTACACTAAACTTTTTTATGTTCAAATATTACATAATGTAATTTTTGGAATATATTCTTATGTCAGCAGATAAATCTATCTCATGAAGGAGTCATAATAACTTGATAACAACAACCTAAGTCATGATGATATAATATGTTGATCAATATAAAATCACTTATGCTAGTGACAAGTGATTATGGAAAAGTAGCCGGGGTCTTAAAAACTTTAGCGGCAAGTTAGTAAGGACTATTATGGAGAAGGGATCACTGGTGATCAAGTGGTGTGGAATTATCCTAGGAATAATCAGGCGTCACCTAATGTAAATTACTTCTCTTAGTGTGTTGAATTAGAGAAAACTGCATCAAAAGAAGCCTTGGCCATTTGAGGGGTATATTAGTCCATCTCCCTGTGTGAGGCTTGCGGTTGTATGCAGGAGAAACGAATCACCTACTGATTTCATGTATGTTTACAAGGACCGTGTGGTAACAGGTTTGTTTATGATTAAATATTCAAATACCTTTTAACATTGTCTCGGTTAGGCATATGTTTGATTTTGGGAAAATGGCATTGCTAGTGACTTGAAAGTATTATAGGGTCTTTCTATCGGGGTGCAAATTTTCAAAAAAAACTCATTTTATTATGATGTAGCACTTAGAATATCATTTTGTACATCGGGTTAGTAACAATGACCTGAATACTTTAATCCAATGGAATATAAACTTCTATAAATCAAACTCATTTTTTTTTGTAAACTGGTTATCGAACCACTTGTTTTATCACTTTACCGGTCGGTCCGAATAAATCAAACTCAAAAACCAAATGACATTATATAAACTTCTATAGTGTGTTAAATCAAAAGTATCACGTAAATTTCTGAAAGAAAAGTAATAATGAAGACCTCATGTTTTTGTATGGGTTAATTAATGAAGATTGATATGAAACTATGAAATTATAATGTGAGATAAGATTGAATAATTACTATTGTTTTTTCAATTAGCTTTTTTTCAAATTAATATTTAAGGTGAAATAAGAAAAGCAAGAAAAAAAAATTTTCCTTTCAAAACTGTAAAATGTGATGCAATCTGTTACTTATTAATTAGGTATAGATCAAGATTACAAAGATACATGTTATGATGAGGTGAAAAGTGAAAAAAAAAACTAATAAAGTAATGTCATGTAAGCGCCACATGAGTTGATTTCTCACAATTTACCTAGATGTATTGTGATAATGTGACATGTCATTGGGTGAACATAACAAAATTAAAAAGAAAAACAGTTTATAAGGTGGAACTTAATGATTAGATTGTATATTAATTAAATGTGGTAAAAGTAGGTTTTTAAGGCTGAGTACTCGCTACAAGGCATATCGCCGAGAAGAGTTTCTTTAATTCCATCTAGTTATTTTGAATTGATTAAAGGTGGTCAACCTTAGGCAAAATCGCATCTAGTCGGTGAACTTAAGCCGATTTTGACTTAAAAAATAAAACACAACTCGTATTTTTTTAATATTAAAGAACAAATATCATTTTTTTTACTTAATGACTAACAATTCTTAAAATTATTTATTATTTAAAAATGTATTTCTCTTATTTATATTGATCTATACCTATTTTGTATAAATATTAGTAATTTAATATATTTGACATATATATATATATATATGATATTCAAAAATTAATTTTCTTTATATTACCATGTCCGATTACTCTCCGAGTACACCCAACTCCCCAGTCGGCCGCCTAGGGTCTGTATAGGGACTTTTGCAACTTTGTATTAATTAATAAATAAATAAAATTACACAACTCGATGTCGCCTTCACCCGTGAGATCAACATGGCGGGGTTTAACGCTCCACACAACACTTAGCCTAACATCAAGACTTTTATGGTAAAGCTAGCGGGTGTTCTCTCATTTTTGGAAGGTTGAAATCGTAAATTTAAACATGACATGTATATTTAGGAGGTGTTTGAGACTCCTTATTTTTACCTCCTTATGACTTATAAGGATAAAGTCGTAAGTCACAAATTTTATCACTTATATCAACTTTCCCTCAAACATACTAAGTAATCACAAACACCAATTTTAACTTTCAATAATTTATAAGTAATAGGTGTGCTATAATAAGTAAAATCCCAAACACCCAGAGACGGAACCACAGGGGGGGGGGGGGTGTCAGGAGGGTCCTTTGACCCTCCGGCCAGCGAAAACGTCTACTAATATGGTACCTGAGGTTGACAATTTATTTTGGTAATTTGGCCCTTAAAACGTCTTTGGCAGAGCTAAACGAAAATAAATCTGAAGAAATATGTCGGATTCTTGTTTTTCTGGTTGAGGCCGGCTGCGGTAAGCTCGTAACCTTGACGGTTCTTGAGTTTTAGATGGGCTTATTTGGTGGAGAAGATAACTTTTTGCATATGAATTAATTATTTACACAGTAACCAAAGATATTTATGTACCCAATGTTAATATATATGATTTATTTGACTGTATTTTTTTTTCACTTTGATTGGTTATAATATTCGTTTGTTCCCTTATTTAATCTAAAAATTATTTATTTCTTTATTTTTTACAAGTTCTTTGTGTCTTTATAAAAGAAACGTAATTGATATCTAGAAACAATTATTATCTAATAGTAGTTCTTGTACTCTTGGTATATATGTTATTTGTAAGAATAAAAGTTACTGATTACCAATTCATATTGTATGAGATTGTTTATAAAAAAAAGTAAAGGAATATGATTTGTAAAACAAGTGATAGAACTTTCGTGTAAAAAGGTTTATATTGTATATGACCCTCCGGTCAAAAGGTTTTAGTTCTGTCACTGCAAACACCCCCCTTATACCTTTCGTGTTGGTCGGAACTTACCCAACAAGGAACTTCGCTACCTCTTATATATGTAATGACATAAAATTGATCCTAAACTCATTTAAAACTGGGTTTGTGGGTTAAAACAGGTTGGTGGATTATAAACAGTATGCAATCAAGTTCATAACTGACTGGTGAGTTATTAACGATTACTATATAGTTGTAGTAATAGGAAACGATTCGTAACGGTAAACATATTGCATGAACAGTGGCGGACGTACACTATACAACTGGGTTCGTTTGAACCGGTCTTTTTTCGGTTTTATATTTAGCTTATAGTATCAATCTAGTTTTTCACATGCGCCTCGTTGCGACGCATGGATGGGCTTGTGCTTTACTTTTTTTTTATCAATCAATCAATCAAACCCTGTATATCCCATCGCATAGCAAGCTATCGGTAGGGTCAGGGGAGGGTGGGATGTAGGCAAGTCTTTCCTCTATCCGTGAGAATAGAGAGGCTACTTCCAGAGAGACCCCCGGCTCATAAAACTACATACAGGTAAACATAGTAAACATACATCCTACAAGCAAAGACACTTAGCAATATATAGATAGCAAACTATCAAATAGCAAGGAATCTGTAACCTACTAAGAATAGGTCATAAGAAGCAAAAGGCAGCATCAAACAAAATATATAAATAAACAACAAGGAGCCAAGCTAGCCAACTAGACCCTAAATACAAAGCTAAGCTAACTAGGTACCTTCTCTTAGAAATCGCTAACCTTAATCCTAGGTCTCCACGAATCTATATCCTGGACCATGTCCTCAGAGAGGTGCAACTCTGTCAAGTCATGTCTAATTCTCTCATCCCAAGTCAATCTAGGCATGCCTCTACTCCTCTTTCCTTCCACAATGAAGGTTTCCATTACTCTGAACTGGCGTTGTTGTCGGTCTCCTCTTCACATGCCCAAACCATCTCAATCTCCCTTCCTTTATTTTACCTGATATGCTAACTATTCCTAACCTTTCCCTAAAGACCTCATTTCTAATCCTATAATCTATTGTGTCCGCACATCCAGCATCCTCATCTCCCTTCTTTTTTTAAGTATCGTAAAAATAATCATACAAATGTTGTACATTCTATATTTAAACTTTAACACAACTAAATAAAATAAGAACACCTGTATTTTTGAAGAAATACAACTGCTATCTAAGTTCATAAAAGACAAACTCGGCATAAATAAATAAAAAAAAAAACTAAATTCTGTTAGGTACTATAAGACTCACAATATTACAGTTCTATTAACATAGTAGCTATTAGATATGAGTTAAATAAAACATGTAACGAGAGTTAAATAAAACATGTAACGTCAACCGTAAACCGTAGATCATCATCATTCTCAGCATCCCTCTTCCTATTTCGCATGTCAATACCCCTTTTACCATCACAAACCTAAATAAAAGATCACATTTATAATCCACAAAAAATGAATATGACCCAAATAACAATGGAGCGAAAAGGGATAACATATTGATAATACCTTATTTATAAGGTTAAATGTCCTACTTTACTCAATGAAAAATCCAATGTTCTTCAGAATATAATTAAATTGTGACAACACTTTCAATAGTTGTAAAAATAACCAACAAAATAACATGTCAACATTATAATAGTGTATAAGGATTACAGTGACATTAAGTACTAACTGTTGTTGCAACAGAATGACTCTTTCGGCACAATACTGTTGTTGGTCAATAGTGCTTCAAGATTGGGCTAAAGATACTATGTGCAGTTCCAAACTATAGGCTTATTGTGAAGCATAAGCCATTATGTTGTGATAGTGTAAAGCAAAAAAGTTCTTTCAACATCGAAACTGCATTGTTTAACGGTCTAAACAGGTTGGGTCATGGGTGATTTGGTCAAAGAACAGAGAAATTGGGAATAGGTTTTTAGGGGTTTCAAGTAGATGAAATTACATCCTGATTATTCAATTTCTCTCTACATCCTCATGAGTAAACTTTCTACCTTCTCAAGTAGCCATTGAAAGCGTTAAACAAACCAAGAAATTTTTGTAAGTAATATGAAATAAGATTTATCAAGTCAGCCACTTCAAACATATCGGATTAGTTAATAATGGATTAAAATAGTTTGGACGGCCAAATGAATCCCTTTCGGATAGGTTAACTAATGTGTTTTTCTATTGAATTGCATAACCAAATCATACATATAATACAGTTGCATAAGGCGTTACTAATAGAACAAATGGCTCTCTTTCAAAACAATTCAGGAGCTATTGAACCATATTTAGCACATCATGCATCAGTGATAATGAATGTAGAGATAATATAGGCAACAGTAGAAAAGCATTGAACATAGCCTGTCGCATTTTAGTTGATTAAAGTGCATGAACATGAGTAATTAGCTGTTAATATGTAATGACAGTTTTGTAATTGTCACACTCCGACCAAAGGTGGCGGAACATGTCGGGGTGCAACGATTACTCATAAGCGCATGACACTATTTAAAGCGACAATATTTAGCAAACTCATTTCATTTCACAACATCGAAAATGTCACATAACAATATTCATAAGTCAATACAACAACATATAACAAAATATAGCAAATCAAATATTGTTCATTTTTGCTAATATCATAGAGGTATTTGTGACGTTTTCTTCAAACTCCACAATCAACCTAAATGCAAACCTGTAACATTTCATAAAATAAAGTTTATCAACACAAAAGTTGGTGAGCAATTCATAAGTTTGGACATATAAGTGTATAGTAAGAAAAGCCACAAAACTTGTATACAAAACAATAAATAAGAGTAATAACTTAGATAAATAGATAAGATCGCTAATAGAATTACGTTAGCGGCACCTTGCTATGGGGGGGTGCCAAATAGTATAGGATTTTATTCTTATCGTTAATTGCATTACGTTAACGACACCTTGCTATAAGGGGATGCCAAATAGTCTAGGATTTTATAGATCAACCAACCAAAAGCGATAAAGACATAGGCATATAATCATAGAACACCAAATCGAGCATTTATTTAAGTAAGGTATACAATAACGTTTGTGGTTTAAGACTCAAGTATAAAACATTTAGCTTAGATAAGATGAAATGTCACCCCCAAAACAGAATATTGAAAACGGGGTATGAAAATACTCACGTTCAAGTAATAAATTTGAAAGATGATAATTTGGAGATTTGCCGGAACGACGATTTAACGAACAAGGCCTAAATAAACGGAAGTCTTGAATTATAAATATTGTCTTGAAAGTCTTTAAGTAAAAATAAATAATGAGAAATGCAAACACTTAAAATTTAAGATTTAAAATGTAAATAATTAAGAATTTATAACAATAGTCCTTTAAAATGTAAGTTTGCTTGAAACCGGGTTAAAGTATCTAACCTTAATATTTACTTAACCTATGTTAAGTAATAAGGTGGGAAAAATGCAAAAAAGCAAGTTGCTTTGGGATAAAGATACCAAAACGGGTCTTTAACGAGTGTTCGGGTTGTTGGTTCGGGTCTTGATAATTGGCCAAACCCAAAGTCAACTTTCTAAAATATTAAATGTTATGAGATAACTCATAAAAATCAAGTAAGACTTAACCAAGTATTTAGTTCTATTATTTTAGAACTAACAACGCACGTTAAGCGAGTGTTCGGTTTTGTCGGTCCAAACTATGTTATGAGATCAAGTTAGATCCAACATTTCCAAGTACTTAAAAAAATAATTAAAATCAGTTTTTAAACTATTTTTAAAGAAATATACAAGTCTTGATAGCTAAAAACACACTTGTGTGTCTTAAGCGAGTAAAATCGGGTTGGTTCGGTTTCCATCTCACAATACGTTCCTTGATAGTTTCCACATGTCCAAATAACCAAGAACTTGTACAATAATGTACAAATGAAAATACTTAAGTTTTACAACCAAAAAGTTAACAACAAAGTCTTTAAACAAAAGTTCGGTTTGGTTCGGTTTTCATCTCACAATATGTTCCTTGATGGTTTCCACATGCCCAAATATTAAAGAACTTGTGAAAATGATTTTAAAAAACTTAAATCTAACATTAAACATGTTTAAACAAGTATTTAACAAAACTAGTTACAAGTTCGGTTTACGGTTTGGACTATTTACGGTTAAACCGAGGTTAGTCTCTACAAACCCACACCATGGAACTTCATAAATATGACAAACAAACTAAAAAGAGCAGAAGTTAAACAAGATTAATATGTGCAAACAAGTTATATAAGTGTATATATATCAAGGACCACGAAAGTCCTACATGAAGTATTGCCTTACGAAGTCCGAAGCTTAACCAACCGGAATCGGAGAAGCAACTACCAAAGGTAACAAAGGGTGTGTATTATATATATGTTTCAACATCAAGCTTCAAGTAATAAGAATTAGTTAGAACAGGGTTAGCTTTAGTTTGACCTTAAGTAGTTAAAATAGCAAAATGTTGAAGATGAATACTTGGATTTGAGAGAAATTTGGAGAAGATGAATAACCAAAGTGGTGTATGGAGCCTTGCTTTTATAATGGTAAGAGTATGGTTCATTCAAATAGGGTAAAAATGCATGTGATGGTTGAAATGGTCAAACAAGTTTTTGGTAAATGACAATAATAGTCCCCAAAGTTTGTTTTAAGTCATTTTTAAGGCGTTTGAAGGACCGAAAAGGATGTTTTCAAGACCCAACAAGTGTAAAACAATATCGTAACATAAAGTCCATCATTTTGATTATAGGATAAGCTTCGGTTTACAAAACGGGTCGGTTTACACAATAAAAGATTACAAAACGAATACAATTCGAGACACGAAATTGACGAATGTCACAGTAATCTTGATGACAGATTTTAGAACCATGTAGTCAGCATGTCTATGGTTTTGCATTAAGAAATGACATTAAAGTACTTGACGTTGTGTTTAGAATTCTATACTTATTGGTTCTACACTATTACTAAAACCATTCTTATTCTCATTCTCTTCATCTCTTAATTCTTTAAAATCTCTGTAAATCGGAATAGCAAAATTAATTTTAACTTTCCGGTAATATATATATATATATAAACAAAAATTGAAATTTGTTGTAGTAATTGTACTTACCTTGCATCCAAATGAGCAGATCCAAGAGATATACTTACACACAATACCTAAATAAAATAAAAATAAAACAAAGAAAGAAAAGAAACTGATGACCGATCAATTACCTGATCGCCGATCGGACTTCAACAACAATCTACCCACAATGAACGCTTCAATCTAGCGGCTTTACGTAAAGGCACATTTGCGTAATCGTAAATATGACAATTATATGAATGGTACGTGTTTTGTTATATTGAAAATGGGTTTTTTTTAAGATCGTGATTGGAGATGTTATGAATCATTTTCAACACATTAAAACGTGTAGAGAACTATTATAACTTGTAATATCTTTTATATAATGACTTACTATTTTATTAAATGTTGATAGTGTACATTTTTTATGATATTGATATTGCATTTTCTTAATCATACCCAATCCGTCTAGGTCCAAAAAATTTGACACCGGATAAATTTAAATATCGAAAAACTCCAAACTTAGAGAAAAAACAATTCTCACTCCACCACTACACATGATCCTCGCCTTTTTATATGTGGAACAACTTTTAAGTGCTTAAATGTTACAAATCATCACAATTGATATGAGTGTGAACACATAAAATAATTAGTACATACGCTATAGTAAAACAAATGTTGCCCACAAAAATTCTTCTTGTGTTCTTAGTTCATCGACTCACGTGGTTTGACAAACAACTATTTAGAAAAGACGTATAAGAAATGAGTTGGTGCATTCAAGATTTGAACAGGAGCGGATGGACTTGAAGGCTTGAAGCTCGTAGGGGAGGGGTACTGGTGATCAAACTTTGATTAAAATTAAGTCCAACTTTGATAGTGTCTTCTTTATTTTTTATTAACTGAAACCAATTTGTTGCGCATGGAATAATGATGTAGGTGGTTACTCCACCAAAAGGCTAAAAACTTCAAAACTTGAGCACCCAAAATACTTTAACATCGTCAAAGCTTAAAAGATTAAACCCTTCAAATAGTCAACGACATCTTATAGGTGAAAGCGACATTTCACGACTCGCAAACCATGGAATGATTGTCACACGTGGTTAGAAAAGCCTAACCCGACGGACAAGAATTACACATGGAGCCAAGGGTTTCTGAGCCACTCTACCCAGTTCAAATGAAACTTACAATTACGGGTTGAAATCCATAAAAAAGAAACTGAAACAATGGATTCAAAAATAAGATCTCTATAACCTTCACGAGAGCCAAAAATAACCTTGTTTCGAGTTCTCCAAATGTAACTCTCCTCGGATACATTAAGATGCCTTCGGTACCCAGGTATATCATTTTCTTCCTCTCTACTCTCCCTCACGCTTACCTTACACCCACCGTCGAACTACCAACTTACTCTCTCACCGGAGGTGGATAGCAGAAGGCTCCTGTCACACCCCCATCTTAAGCCTAGGAGCGTGACCCAATAGTTGGTACCAATTTTGTAAATAAATCAGAGTTGCGTTAGTTTGCGGAAGACTATTAAAACTTCAAGGATCAAAACATAACTTTATATATACATTCAAAGACGGGATTATAAAACACCCGTTTAGAGTTGTTAACAAAAGATTACTTGTTTATGTTTACAAACCACCATTTATGTTTATACAAAATAAAAACCGAGCCATCGGATATATAAGCACTTCGTCACTCCAAGTGCTAAACTTATTCACCTGCAAAATGTAAGAAAATACGTCAGCAACGAATGCTGGTGAACACGCTAACGCAAAATAACTTCTTTTACTTTATTACCCCTCGAGACTACGCCTGCCTCGGCCCAACGTGGCTTAGGGATAACAAAGTAAAATAACACATTATAAACTAGAGCCTCTACTCTAGGTCACCTCAGCAAACACCGCAGCGTTCGACTTAGTTAAGTACCCGTAAATATACACATAAGGTCGTACTCCCTGCAGGAGAGCGTCCTACGACCAAGGGTGGTGCGATCGTGCCCATACATCGCATAGTACCACCTATGTAAGGATCCAGACACACGTATACCACAGCCTGGGCTAGGTTTATACCCATAGTTATAACGGTTTTAGGAACACATAGTTCCTTATAAACAATTTCATATAACAAGTTTGACTCATTTGAAAACAAGTTTGAAAGTTTGAGGGCGTATTCACCTTATCTCTTTAGGATCGGCTTCACTCACCGTCCAAGGGTCTTTCCCTTCTTTATCTCGCACCTATAGTACGAGTATAAATATTTGTTAGTCGGATACACGATCCGGCTTAAGACCTTTAGTCTTATCTCAATCCTCGATGAACCTTTAGTTCATTTTCTTTTACTTAAAAACCTTTAGTTTAAAAGTAAATTATAAACCTTTAGTTTATAATAAAAACCCGACGTTTCTTCTTCTCCAAGAAACGTAATCATTTTCTTTTATTATTTAAGAATACTCTTTATTCTTTAAATAATATTTTCATAACAAAGAATATATATACATATATACTTACACACATATATACGCAACCATAATAATCAATATTCATTCTTTTATTCATATTTTTGTTATGTTTTCTTTTCTTTTATCGAGGTATCGAGTATAACATCGACTTAAGGCTTAAGCCTTTAATATAATATTAAATTATATTGTATTCATTATTACGCCTAACCTTAGTAGCGTATAGAAATCCTAGGGACTTGAGCAGCACTCCAACGCCGCTTCATTTCTTTGGTCGTCAAATGATAACGCCAAAATTCAACACTCGACGACACACTTATCGAGATTCATTGCCATTTCAACAAACACCGTCTTGGTATGTGGGTGGAGGGTGGCACATACTTCGAGGAAACGTTATACACAAACGAAGGCTCGGGACACGTTTCTCATGGAATTATGACACGTTTATCGAGGCAAATCGCTTATACGAACTTGGAATTCTAGTGAGAGGTTAGAGAGAGAAAGGAGTACTGGATTTAGGATGCATCAAATGCGATCCCAGACCTTGCTATTTATAGACAAAAATTTGGTTCCCATCGCGATACGCGATGGGTCCCTGGACAGACCTATCGCGTATCGCGATATAGGTCTGTCGAGTCACTGCATAGACTTGCCACATGGCGACACGTGGCAGGCGCCGCGCCACGTGGCGACACATGGCAGCAGTGTTGCCACGTGGTGACACGTGGCAGCACATAGTGCCACCGTGTGCCATGTGGCACACGTGTCAAAACGTGTCAGAAGCTCCATCGCGTGTACCGCGATGGAGCTTATCCTTTTGTCCATCGCGTAGCGCGATAGGACAAGAAATCAGATTTTTTTTATATTTAACCCTCAAGTTTAGAATTTGGCAATTTTAGTCCCTAGAATTTGGAAAGTTGATACTTTAAACTCGAAATTTTCACGATGTTACATCCTCCCTACCTTGAAACAAATCTCGTCCTCGAGATTGCTTTACTCGAACAAGTGTGGATATTTTCTTTTCATTTCCGATTCGAGTTCCCAAGTATATTCGGGCCATCTACACGAGTCCCATTTTACTTTCACTATTTTCAAAGTTTTTATTTTTAACTTCTTTGTTTTCGAATCTTCAATTTGTATTGGATGTTCTACGAATTTTAAGTTTTCGTTTATTTCTACGTCTTTCAATGGCATAGCCAAAGATTCATTAGTCAAGCACTTACGCAGATTCGAAACATGGAATACATCGTGTATCCCTTGCATTTCCTCGGGCAATCGCAAACGGTATGCAACATTGCCGATTCGTTCGAGTACCTCAAAAGGTCCAACGAATCGAGGACTTAACTTTCCTTTCTTACCGAAGCGAACGACGCCTTTCCAAGGCGAGACTTTCAATAACACTTTGTCACCAACATTAAATTCTAATGGCTTACGACGGACATCGGCGTAACTCTTTTGGCGATCACGTGCCGTCTTAAGTCGTTCTTGAATTTGGAGAATCTTGTCGATGGTTTCTTGGACTATCTTGGGTCCAGATAATTGGTTGTCTCCGGTTTCAGACCAACACACGGGCGTTCTACACTTTCGACCATATAACGCCTCGAATGGTGTTGCTTGAATACTTGTGTGATAGCTATTATTGTAAGAGAATTCCATTAATGGCTAATGGTCATCCCAACTTCTACCTAAATCGATCACACAAGCTCGGAGCATGTCTTCCAACGTTTGAATCGTTCTTTCACTTCGCCCATCGGTTTGCGGATGATAGGTAGTGCTCAGGTTTAACTTTGTACCAAGAGCTTGTTGGAAGCTTTTCCAGAAATGAGACGTAAAACGACTGTCTCGATCAGAAATGATAGATAGCGGTACTCCATGCAAAGCAACAATGTTGTTTACATAAATACGCGCTAATCTATCCATTGAGTATGACTCATTAATGGGTATGAAGTGTGCGGACTTCGTTAAGCGATCCACAATAACCCAAATAGCATTGTGTTGTCGAGTCGTTTTCGGGAGTTTGGTAATAAAATCCATGGTTATTAACTCCCACTTCCATACGGGAAGTTTGGGTTGCTAAAGCAATCCCGAAGGCTTTTGGTGTTCAGCCTTGACTTGCAAGCAAGTTAATCATTTCGCAACATGCGAAGCGACATCCCTTTTCATTCCATTCCACCAATAGTTTGCCTTTAGATTGCGGTACATCTTATCACTTCCGGGATGCATCATGTATTTCGATTTATGAGCTTTGTTCAAAATTTTCTCACGCAACCCTCCAATGATTGGTACCCAAATCCTATTACCAAGTCTAATGATACCATCGTCACCTTTGACTAACGAGTCAATGGTGCCATTACGTTTTTCGTCGGAGATTTGATTTTCATTAATCGCTTGCATTTGAGCGGATTTGATTTGTTTGAAAAGATCAATTTGAAGCTCTGGACGCAACGCTCGAACTCTTTTCGGCTTCTCGTGCTCCTTATGACTTAAGGCATCAGCCACAACGTTAGCTTTACCTTCATGATAAACGATCTCACAGTCGTAATCATTGAGCGTTTCCATCCATCGCCTTTGGCGCATGTTGAGCTCTTTTTGGTCGAAAATATGTTTCAAGATCTTATGATTAGTGTACACGGTGAATCTTACTCCATAGAGATAGTGCCTCCATATCTTCAGTGCAAAGATTATGGCGCCTAACTCTAGATCGTGAGTCGTGTAGTTCTTTTCGTGTACTTTGAGTTGACGAGAGGCATAGGCGATTACTTTCTTGCGTTGCATTAGTACGCATCCCAAACCCGAGTGAGACGCGTCACTAAAGAATACAAAATCCTCAGTACCTTCTGGCAAAGCCAAGATAGGTGCTTGGGTGAGCTTTAGTTTGAGTATATCGAACGCCTCTTATTGCTTTGTTTCCCATTCGTACTTGATGTTCTTACGAGTCAAAGAAGTTAAGGAAATAACGATTCGGGAGAAATTTTCGATGAACCTTCGATAATAGCCAGCCAATCCCAAGAAACTTCGAATTTCAGTTGGCGACTTTGGGACCTCCCACTTAGAGACAGCTTCAATCTTAGTGGGGTCCACTTGAATACCGTTAACGTTAATGATGTGACCAAGAAATTGCACTTCGTGCAACCAGAACTCACACTTTAAGAACTTAGCATACAACTTCTCGGTTCTAAGAATTTCAAGCAACGTTCGAAGATGAATTTCATGATCAGCCTTAAACTTAGAGTAAGTAAGTATATCGTTGATGAATACGATAACAAATTTATTCAAGTACGGCTTGCAAATACGGTTCTTCATATCCGTGAATGCAGCTGGGGCATTAGTGAGTCCAAACGGCATGACTGTGAACTCATAATGTTCATACCTTGTTCGAAACGCGGTTTTCGGAATATCTTCGGTTTGAACTTTGAGTTGGTGATAGCCGGAACGAAGATCGATTTTAGAAAAATAGCTAGCACCTTGAAGTTGGTCGAAAAGATCATCGATACGAGGGAGTGGATATCGGTTTTTGATTGTGACTTTGTTCAACGCACGATAATCAATACACATTCGCATGGAACCATCCTTCTTTTTTACGAATAGAATTGGCGCTCCCCAAGGCGACGAACTTGGTCGAATGAAACCTTTCTCCAATAACTCATCGAGTTGTTTCTTTAACTCCTTCATCTCTGTTGGAGCTAAGCGATACGGAGCTTTGGCTATCGGAACAGTACCGGGAATAAGATCAATCCTAAACTCTACTTCACGATAGGGAGGGATTCCAGGAAGTTCATCAGGAAAGACGTCAGAAAAGTTAGAAACAATAGGGACATCTTTGATTTCTTTTGGCTTTGATTCTTCAGTGACGTAGGCCATGAATGTGAGGCATCCTTGATTCAAACATTTGTTAGCCCTAATTATAGAAATTATGCTAACTTGGCCAGCGTCTTTGTCCCCCTTCAATTCGAATCGTTCGTTTATCAGGGGCTTGAAGTTTAACAGTTTTGCTATTGCAGATGATACGAGCATGGTTATCGGATAACCAATCCATACCAAGTACAATATCAAAACCAGCCAGACTCATGGGTAACAAACAAATAGGCAGAATATAACCAGCTAGAAGTATTTTCCTTTTTCAAGGGCTTTGGAGATCTTAACGATTTCGCCACTAGCAGTCTCGATGCTTAGAGTTTTATATAATTTTGTTAATGGTTCATTTAATAGACAACAGAAACATAATTTATAAAACTTAGATTGGCACCCGAATCAAACAAAACTCTAGCATAGGTGTCGTTGACTAGAAACGTACCGATTATGGTTTCCGGCATGTCAGCGGCCTTCTTTGTGTCGAGTATGAAAATTCGAGCGTTTCCTTTCTTGTTCTGGCCACTTCCAACCGCACCACCAGCAGCGGGTTTGTTCTTTGGGCACTCAAAACTTAAATGGCCCATTTCCTTACAATTAAAGCAAGTCATCTTTTTCTTCCAACAGCTAGCAGCGTCATGTCCCGTACGATTACAGGATTCACAGACTTTAGGAGATGGGGCGAAATTGCATCGGCCCTTGTGGTACCTCCTACACGTCTTGCATGGCGTAGAGTTGTTTCGGGTTACGCCCTTACCTCGGAAGTTGGAACTTCCTCCAGTCTTTCCTTGAGCAGTTATTGGTGTTACCTTCTTGTCCTCTTCTTTGTTACGGACTAAGCCACCCATTAGATAACCGGCTAACTCCATCGCAGAGTCAGCGGTTTGAGGCAAGTGAGACCTCACCATGTCGCGGATTTCCCGCGGTAATCCCCATATGTATCTTGTGACTTTGCTGGACTCAGGGTTAACCAGCTGGGGAACAAGGCGACAGTACTCAAGAAACTTTGTATTGTACTCTCAGAGGTTTGTCCCTACGACCTTATGATTAAGGAATTTCGTTTGGATTTGGTCGATTTCATGCATAGGACAAAACTTTCCCATCACTATGGCCTTAAACTCATCCCATGTCAGGCCGTACATTACATCTCTTCCCTTACTCATCAACAGCGCATTCCACCACTCGTGCGCTTCTCCTTTAAACATCAGGGCAGAATATTGGATCTTTTCCTTCTCAGAGCACTTTCTTGTTATAACGATGGTTTCCATTTCCTCGAGCCATCTCACGGTTGTGATGGCCCCTTTGTCACCATGGAACTCTTTCGGTCCATAGTATTTGAAGTCTTTAAATGAACAACCACTTATTTTGAGTTTCTTGAACTCACGTCTAACTCCACCGTTGGCGTTAGACTCATGAACACTCTCCTCGACATGAGATGGATTCGGACGAGATCTTTCAGATATTTGAGAGGGATGAACAGAAGGATTTACAGTTCGGGAATGTTTGGTTTGTCTAGATTGAGATCTAAACTCAGATTCTTCCCTAATGGCTTGCTTAATCATCTTTTGGATTTTATTCATGTATTTTTCAGGAATTTCTTCCTCTCGCTCGTTCTCATTTTCAGGGCCTTTCCCCTTATTTTTTATCTCTTTCTCTCTACGAGCATTATTTTGTTACTTTGTTCAGACATGTTTTTCTTTTTCTTTTTCAATTAAGTCTGAAATTTTTACAACATTTCTTTTGTCAAACACACACTTTTATTTATTCACATTTATATATATATCACAAAGATATATATATATATATTTCATATTACACATAAGTATATATATCGTTTCAACTATATAGTTCGCCCTATCATTACATAAGAACGCTTCATACATTCTTTTATTCATCATATAACACAGATAATCTACATTATACACACAACTCTCTTCCTTGCCATCTTCAGTCCTTCAAGAACTTTTTCACAACCTTCGTTAGTTTGGTGCACTTACGAAGGAGGTGTTTCTCCCACTCTCTTCTTTTTCTTTCCTTCCTCGTCTACATTCTTCCTCCAGTCGTCGGTTTCGCCTAAAGCGCGGTCCAAATGCTCTTCATACGACTGCGGGACTATGTTGGGGTATCCATATTGTGGAGGTGGGTCACGGTAACCCAGTGTCACAATCTCGTAGTGATTCCTCGGTTCTGGATACGGAACGTAGTCCATATTGGATGAAAGGTAGAGGTAAGTTTTGGCAGCTTGGTTCTGCTCCCGGATCTTATCGGCTTGTTCTTGAATTGATGGAATTTCTCCTTGGAATGGTGGGAAGCTTGACGAAGTTCGAATCCTAAGTTTCTCAAGGTATTGGACATGTGGATCCACAGAACCATAGCTTGCGTTTTGGGAAGTGAGTGATCCTTCCATTGGGCTTGCCATTTCGTTGGCATTCTCAGGATGCTCTTCTTCCGGTTCTTCTTCAGACTCTTCCTCGGTTTCTTCTTCTTCTTTGGGATCATCCTCCTCTTCTAGTTCTTCTTCCTCTTCCGGTTCCTCCTCTTCTGTTTCATCTTCCTCCATGGTTTGTGTGGTTTCATCGTTTATTGGTGGCATTTGGAAAGTCTCAGTAGGCATCATTATTCTCATTTTGGGTCTACGGGACGGTCCTTCACCGTGGTTTGGTTGAGAACTAACTTCTTTGAAGGTGGAGCTTCCCGCATGCCATTCTTGTTGTTCAGAGAGATATTTCATCCACTCAGAGGATGGTTGAGAATTTGGTAGGTATCCGGTTGGATAGTATTGTGATATCTCCGAGGGTTGGTAAGTGGGGATCTCTGTTGGATGGGACGTCTGTATTACAGAGGGATTATACATCGGTATTGTTGATGAATGGTAGCTTGAGTGTCTTGGTGGCTCAATTCCTTGTTTCGGTGGACTATAGGGAACATCTATTGGGTAGTGTCTGCTTCCGGGGTAGTACACAGGTTTGGTCAAGTCATGTTCCACGTCTTGGTTGAAGTATGCTTCATAATAGCCCTCGCTCATGTTGTCTTCAGGGTAGGGTTCGGCAATTCCAGCCTCCTTTGCCTTGCGCACAAAGTCTTCGTTGTGAGCTTTGAATGACATCTAATATTATGGGTGGTTTAAAATGTAGAGTGGGAAAGAAAGGTTACCAGCCTATCTTATCACTAAAACACATAAACAGTTATTCCTATACTTGGATCGAAGCTTGGGTATTGTTTTATAATACCCAATTCGCTAAGATCAATGGCTCTGATACCAACCTGTCACACCCCCATCTTAGGCCTAGGAGCGTGACCCAATAGTTGGTACCAATTTTGTAAATAAATCAGAGTTGCGTTAGTTTGCTGAAGACTATTAAAACTTCAAGGATCAAAACATAACTTTTATATATACATTCAAAGACGGGATTATAAAACACCCGTTTAGAGTTGTTAACAAAAGATTACTTGTTTATGTTTACAAACCACCATTTATGTTTATACAAAATAAAATCCGAGCCATCGGATATATAAGCACTTCGCCACTCCAAGGTGCTAAACTTGTTCACCTGCAAAATGTAAGAAAATACGTCAGCAACGAATGCTGGTGAGCACGCTGACGCAAAATAACTTCTTTTACTTTATTACCCCTCGAGACTACGCCTGCCTCGGCCCAACGTGGCTTATGGATAACAAAGTAAAATAACATATTATAAACTAGAGCCTCTACTCTAGGTCACCTCAGCAAACACCGCAGCATTCGACTTAATTAAGTACCCGTAAATATACGCATAAGGTCGTACTCCCTGCAGGAGAGCGTCCTACGACCAAGGGTGGTGCGATCATGCCCATACATCGCATAGTACCACCTATGTAAGGATCCAGACATACGTATACCACAGCCTGAGGGCTAGGTTTATACCCATAGTTATAACGGTTTTAGGAACACATAGTTCCTTGTAAACAATTTCATATAACAAGTTTGACTCATTTGAAAACAAGTTTGAAAGTTTGGGGGCGTATTCACCTTATCTCTTTAGGATCGGCTTCACTCACCGTCCAAGGATCTTTCCCTTCTTTATCTCGCACCTATAGTACGAGTATAAATATTTGTTAGTCGGATACACGATCCGGCATAAGACCTTTAGTCTTATCTCAATCCTCGATGAACCTTTAGTTTATAATAAAAACCCGACGTTTCTTCTTCTCCAAGAAACGTAATCATTTTCTTTTATTATTTAAGAATACTCTTTATTCTTTAAATAATATTTTCATAACAAAGAATATATATAAATATATACTTACACATATATATGCAACCATAATAATCAATATTCATTCTTTTATTCATATCTTTGTTAAGTTTTATTTTCTTTTATCGAGGTATCGAGTATAATCTCAACTTAAGGCTTAAGCTTTGAATATAATATTGAATTATATTGTATTCATTATTACGCCTAACCTTAGTGGCGTATAGAAATCCTAGGGACTTGAGCAGCACTCCAACGCCGCTTGATTTCTTTGGTCGTCAAATGATAACGCCAAACTTCAACACTCGACGACACGCTTATCGAGATTCATTGCCATTTCAACAAACACCGTCTTGGTATGTGGGTGCAGGGTGGCACACACTTCGAGGAAACGTTATACACAAACGAAGGCTCGGGACACGTTTCTCAAGGAATTATGACACGTTTATCGAGGCAAATCGCTTATACGAACTTGGAATTCTAGTGAGAGGTTAGAGAGAGAAAGGAGTACTGGATTTGGGATGCATCAAATGAGATCCCGGACCTTGCTATTTATAGACGAAAATTTGGTTCCCATCGCGTATCGCGATGGGTCCCTGGACAGACCTATCGCGTATCGCGATATAGGTCTGTCGAGTCACTGCATAGGCTTGCCACGTGGCAACACGTGGCAGGCTCCACGCCACATGGCGATACGTGGCAGCAGTGTTGCCACGTGGTGACACGTGGCAGCACATAGTGCCACCGTGTGCCACGTGGCACACGTGTCAAAACGTGTCAGAAGCTCCATCGCGGTACGCGATGGGCTTATCCTTTTGTCCATCGCGTAGCGCGATAGGACAAGAAATCAGATTTTTTCATTTTTAATCCTCAAGTTTAGAATTTGGCAATTTTAGTCCCTATACTTTGAAAAGTTGATACTTTGAACTCGAAATTTTCACGATACTTTGCTTACATACGTGGTGACACTTTGAAAAGTTGATACTTTTCACGATACTTTGAACTCGAAAAGTTGATACTTTGAAAAGTTGATACTTTGCTTACATACGTGGTGACACGTGGCAGCACATAGTGCCACCGTGTGCCACGTGGCACACGTGTCAAAACGTGTCAGAAGCTCCATCGCGGTACGCGATGGGCTTATCCTTTTGTCCATCGCGTAGCGCGATAGGACAAGAAATCAGATTTTTTCATTTTTAATCCTCAAGTTTAGAATTTGGCAATTTTAGTCCCTATACTTTGAAAAGTTGATACTTTGAACTCGAAATTTTCACGATGTTACAGCTCCCTCCCGCGATGAGCTAACGGTTGTGTTTATTTTGCAAAACCTTCTAAGTTCAACCCCTAGAGTTACCGGTACTATACTTATCACTCTACTTTGTAGCAACATTTTAGTGGTTTAACGAGACATCTCACAAGCTCATGTGAAAGTGTTGTTTTCCATATTTATCTAGAAATTATTGACACTTTGATTGTTGTTATGCTTATGTTGTGATTCAATACGATTCAAATTTTTGACCCGTTTTAACCAACTTGCTCTTTGCCCTCACTGATAAAAAGTTATGGATTCGCCACTGAATTTGAAAAAAATATTTTTTAAAAGTCTAGACATCATGCTTACATACAAATGGGATTTGAATCAAATGCAAAACAAAGCTATAGACAAAATCTGTAAATAAATATGTAAATCAATAGCGGTTATATCTTTGAAAACACGGGGTGGGTAAAAGTTTAAGTGACAGATTAGTGGCAATTTTTTTAACCATGTGGTTTGACATGTTTAATCTTTTCGGTTTAAAACAGAAAAGGTTATAACCCGAAAAGGTTTAACATGCCAAACCACCAGAGCCGTCTCCGAGTTTTGAGTGCCCTAAACAAGTACTAAAAAATCGGCCACAAATAAAAAACAAGATCATTATTATTTTTCTTTTTACCAAAATGGCCTATTTTAAGTAGTATACGGATCACGTCCTAACATTTTTCAAAGCAAAAGCAACGCTCAAATTCAATAATCAAAATTCAAAAATAGCATTCATTCATTCAAGACTAACTTAACTAATTATGTTGCAATAAATAAAACACATGACTGGCATTCAGTCTTATTCAAAAAAGTAAAAATAAAGAAAACACAAGTTCTTTAAGACAACCTTTGATTTACAAATAAAAAAATTTGAGTAAAGGATTTGAACTCGCGTCAAAATGGGCATCAACAAACTAGTTTTGAAAAGCATGTTTCAACCAGTTGCACTAAAACAATACTATTGTTTTTTTTGGTTTTGCATATTATAATATATAACAACGTATATACTTTTTTAAAATAATTTTGTGCCCCCTTGTCAAGACCATGCCCTAGACGGCAGCAGAGCCCCGTATGAGTGTCTAGGCCGGCCCTTCAAACCACATGATTAAAAGGTAATTTACTAAGTTATTCGTGTTTACACTATCCAATTCCTTCATCTTTAGATATTATTTTTTAACTTCAAATCATAGCGCATTTAATTTTTCTAAACATCGTAGAATTTCAAGAACGAATTGATAACGGAAACACAAACGAGCACACAATATTTAGTATAAACTCACGTATTATTATAATCAAGAAACTACACAAAACTCAATTACAATAATCCCTCTCACTTATACAATAACCCTAACATGGCTATGTATATATAGGGAGACTCTAACTTGGCCCACAAGTAATTACCCAATATAAAGCCCAATTGCAGCCCCATAAACCCATTACGTAATTAATGAATTCCATATGCCCAATAGGTCCAACTCGGTCACCTACATGTGACGGGCCTAATATGATGGAAATTACCAACAATCACCCCTAATTTCTGACTCGAACTAGGAGATCTTCAACACCGAGCAATCTTCTCATCTCGTCAAACTTGATTCTCGCAAGTGCTTTCGTAAGAATGTCACTTGTTGTTCCTTGGCACTAATATGCTCCACCGCTAACTCCTTCCGCTCCACACATTCTCGTATATAGTGAAATCGGGACTTTATATGCCTGCTTTGACTATGAAAAACAGGATGTTTAACCAAGGGAATCGCCGATGTGTTAATAATCTTTAACAACACTTCTTGAAATTTCATTCCCGTCAATTTCGCCAACAATTCACCTAACCATACAGCTTGTCCTGCAGCTGAGCTCGCCGCCGTGTATTCCGCCTCACATGATGAAAGCGCTACGGTGCATTGCTTCTGTGAGCACCAGGAAATCGGGGCTCCCCCATAATAGAACACATGACCGGTAGTGCTTCTTCCATCGTCTTCATCAATGTTATGGCTACTATCACTGTACCCGATCAACTCCTTTGATCCACCTTGTTTATACCTGATCCCCCATCCAACAGTTCCTTGAAAAAACTGAAGAATTTGTTTAATTACCGCCAAGTGAGACTTCTTTGGAGTTTGCATATATCTACTAACCATGCCAACCGAAAACGCCAAATCAGGTCGAGTATTTAACAAGTAACAAAGACACCCAACCAACTTTCGGTACTCCGTTGCATCTGCATCAACATCATCCTTGGCTATAGGCAATTTCACATTAGGATCCATGTGTACACTTTTAGGATAACAATCCTCCATCCCAGCTTCTTTCAATAACCTTTGAGCATAAGCACTTTGATGGATTTGAATCTCATTCTCCAACTGTGAGACTTCGATTCCGAGATAGTAAATGAGCATTCCCAAATCAGATATTTCAAACTTCTTGGACATCACAAGTTTGAACTGACTTATGTGATCGTTACTTGAACCCGTAACGACCAAATCATCGATATACACGCCGACAATAATAATATCGGTTCCATTCAATCTCCGATACACTGCTTGTTCTTTGGAGCACCTCACAAATTTCAAACCCGTGAGAATACCATAAAGCTTGGTATTCCACGCCCGTGGTGCTTGTCTCAACCCGTATAAAGCCTTGGTTAGCTTGTAGACCTTGTTTTCCTCACCGGGTTTAACGAACCCATCTGGTTGAGAAACAAAGACCTCTTCTTGTAGCTCCCCATGTAAAAATGCCGACTTTACATCCAAATGATGTAATTGCGATCCCTCGGTAGCTGCAATGGCAATGTGCATACGTACGGTTTCAAGTCTGGCCACCGGAGCAAAGACCTCGTCAAAATCGACTCCAGGTTGTTGCACATAACCCTTTGCCACGAGTCTTGCTTTATATTCATTAATCGAACCATCTGCATTTCTTTTCACCTTGAAAACCCACTTCAATCTGATATCTTTAACCCCTCTCGGTAACTCGGTCAACTTCCATGTGTCGTTTCGTTTAATGGATTTGAGTTCCGTTTGCATAGCCTTTATCCATTCCGGTTTGGATTTTGCTTCACCAAAATTCCTCGGTTCACCTTCTTCTAACAGAAGAAGTTCAATGTCCTCCACTTCCGAACATAGGACATAATCATTGAACTTAACCGGTGCGATCAGAACACGTGTAGATCTTCTCAGGTTACTTTCTGGCTCAATAAGTGTTGCTGTCGCTAAACCATTTGCTGCTGGTGTCGCTAAACTGGATGATGAGTTGTTGGAATTAGCGACCATAGTGTCAGAATCTGTCGCTAAGGTGCTGATGGGCTGTCTGAATTAGCGACAGAAGCTGTCGCTGATGCTGTTGCTGAATTTGGCGACAAAGCTGAATAGTCGTCGCTAATGTTGTTGCTTCCAATAGACTCGGTTACAACTTGCCCAACTCCGGTATCAATAACCCCATTCCAATCAACCCAAAATAAACCCGGTGCAAGCTTCGTTTCTTCATTGTTTTGCATCGAATTAGAACAAACCCATGCCTTCTTCTCATCGAAAACCATATCACGAGCTATCACAACCTTCTGGGTCTTCGGATCGAACAACCGGTAAGCTTTGGACCCGGTCTCTACTCCGATATGAACTAAAATCCTCGAACGGTCATCGAGCTTTTTCAAGTGAGTGCCCACTATCTTTGCATACGCCACACAACCGAATACTTTATGATGAGCAATATTCGGTTTCTTTTCTTTTAACATCTCGTATGGTGTTTTCTCCTTTAGAGCACGAGTAGGAATCCGATTCTCGATGTACATTGCATGTCAGATTGCCTCACCCCATAAGTAATTCGGAACACCCATTGCTTTTAACATACTCCGTGTCATCTCCAATAAGGTTCGGTTCCGTCTTTCAACCACCCCGTTTTGTTGAGGTGTGTAAGGTGCCGTTAGATGTCTTTGAATGCCTTCCATGTCAGAACACTGGTTGAACTCATGTGAGGTAAACTCACCACCTCGGTTAGTACGAAACGTCTTGATCTTTTTCCCGACATCACTTTCAACCAATTTTTTAAACTTCTTGAAAGCTTCAAACGCCTCATCTTTAGCCTTCAACAAATACGTCCAAACAAATCGTGAGTAATCATCGATTAAAACAAAAACTTACTTGTTACCCGCAATTGTTGGAGGGGTAATCGGTCCACACAGATCACCGAGCACAAGTTCTAAGGCTCGAGTTGCCTTAAACGCCTCCGAATTAGGAAAGGATTGCCTCGTTTGCTTCCCGACCAAACAAGATTCACATAACTTGTTTTCATAGGTAACGCCACGCATCCCTTCAACCATCTCCCTCCTAGCCATTAGCTTTATTGACTCAAAGTTCAAATGACCAAGTCTAGCATGCCACAACCAACTTGTTTCTTCAATTCGGCTAAGTAAGCTAACCGGTTTACCAATCTTTAATTGTATCTGATATAGCCGATTAGGGAACGAGTCACCTTCATCAATAACCTACCATGCCCATCATGCATTGTAAGGTAGTTATCTTTTATATGAATATCACACCCGTGTTCCGAGGCTTGACCGAGACTAATAATATTGCTTCGAAGACTCGGTATAAAATAAACATCCGTAAGCAAATGATGTTCACCACTTTTAGCCTCAAATAAAATCGATCCCTTACCGCTTATATCAACATAAGAGTCATCCCCAAACTTAACCTTTCTCGTGACACTATTGTTAAGTTCAGAAACGAAAGACTTATTACCCGTCATGTGGTTACTTGCGCCGTTATCCAAGTACCATTCATCACCATCTTTGGACTCGTAATTTTCGGGTATAACCTTCTTTTCATTCAAGAACACCGTTTCTTGAACACCATTAATCATAAACAATGATGGATCCCTTGTCTCGGATGCTTCGGCTACCTTTGTTTCGCTGTTTTTGGTTGGGACACTTATGGACAAAGTGACCAAACTCATCACATCGATAACATTGAACCTTCGAGAGGTCCCTGGTTTTGCCCTTATGTTCACGGTTTTCCCGGTTCATGACGTTATCTTGATGACCACGGTTTTGACTCGACCCGCGACCACCACGTCCTCGCCCTCCTCCACGTCCACGACCTCCACGAGTGGACTCACGATCCTTGTACCGACTACTTGAGGATTCAAACCTTTGAAACATAAGCTTACCTTGGGTTTCGGAATGCATGTCTTCTTCCCGAATCCGCTCCTCGTATGCTTTTAAACGTCCCACCACGTCTTCAAACCCAACAGTTTTGAGATCCAAAGTTTGTTCAACAGATGCAACAATTTGAATAAACTTACTTTGGGGTAGACTTGAAAGGAACTTCTTGATCATCTTAGTTTCCTCAATCATCTCTCCTAAACTCGCCGCCTTCGACGCCGTACATGAGAGTTTCGCCACAAACTCATCTATGGTCTTCGTCTCTTTCATTCTCATACCATCAAACTCATTAATGAGATTTTGCAATCTTGCCTTCTTAACCCGATCAGCCCCCAGGTTACGTGTCTTAATCGCGTTCCAAATCTCCTTGGCCGAATTAAGATTACCCACTTGCATGATTGTCGCTTCCGGGATCGATTGATAAATCAACGCTATCGCGATGTTGTTTTTATCATCATCGGTTTCACCCGGATCAATGGTATTCCAAACCTTGTGCACGTTCAAGAGTACCTTCATTCGAATAGCCCATACCGTGTAATTGGTAGAGGTAAGCATGGGACTTTGAAACGCATTCGGGTTTCCACTCCCACTCACACCGTCTTCACTGCTTCCTTATCACCCATCGTTCTTCGTTAAACCGTAACTGCAAAACAGTTGAACAGTTTGTTGTACCAAGGATAACAAAAAGAACTAAACCACTTTTAACTATTCTTTTTTTTCCCACGTCTGCACTAAAAAGAAATCAACCACTGTTGAACCAGGGAAAAAAAATTATAAAACAAGTTTATTATTATTATTATTATTTCTTTCTTTTACTCCTTGTCAGGCAAGAACATAAATAAAATATTCTTTGACTTCTATCATCAAAAGACCAGTCAGGGCCTTGATTGAAGCAAAACAACACTTTTGCTTGATCAACTATGATTTTGTTCCTTTTCTTTTTGGAGTTAGCTCTTGAATTGATACCAATTCAAGAATGAATTGATAATGGAAACACAAACAAGCACACAATATTTAGTATAAACTTACATATTATTATAATTAAGAAACTACACAAAATTCAATTACAATAATCTCTCTCACTTACACAATAACCCTAACTTGACCCACAAGTAATTACCAAATATAAAGCCCAATTGCAACCCCATAAACCCATTACTTAATTAATGAATTTCAAAGGCTCAATAGGTCCAACTCGGTCACCTACACGTGACGAGCCTAATAAGATGGAAATTACCAACAAAATTATATGTGAAGTTTAAAAACTAGACCCAACTAACGATGAAGTATAGATTTAAGATATACTCTTGTCGATCAAGAATAGATCTAAATGTTTAGATATAGATTGGTCTAGGTAGAAAAGATTAATGTTGTAATTTGGCTCGTTGTCTCATTCTCTGGCCCCTGCCAGCATCTCGTTAGGTCGGTTTTGTGGTTTTTAATGAAAATTTGTTTTAAAAAAAAAATAATACTTCATATTTAGATCTATTCTTGATACCAATTCAAGAATGAATTGATACCAATTCAAGAATGAATTGATAATGGAAACACAAACAAGCACACAATATTTAGTATAAACTTACATATTATTATAATTAAGAAACTACACAAAATTCAATTACAATAATCTCTCTCACTTACACAATAACCCTAACTTGACCCACAAGTAATTACCAAATATAAAACCCAATTGCAACCCCATAAACCCATTACGTAATTAATGAATTTCATAGGCTCAATAGGTCCAAATCGGTCACCTACACGTGACGGGCCTAATAAGATGGAAATTACCAACAAAATTATATGTGAAGTTTAAAAACTAGACCCAACTAACGATGAAGTATAGATTTAAGATCTACTCTTGTCGATCAAGAATAGATCTAAATGTTTAGATATAGATTGGTCTAGGTAGAAAAGATTGATGTTGTAATTTGGCTCGTTGTCTCATTCTCTGGCCCTGCCAGCATCTCGTTAGGTCGGTTTTGTGGTTTTTAATGAAAATTTGTTTTAAAAAAAAATAATACTTCATATTTAGATCTATTCTTGATACCAATTCAAGAATGAATTGATAATGGAAACACAAACAAGCACACAATATTTAGTATAAAGTTACATATTATTATAATTAAGAAACTACACAAAATTCAATTACAATAATCTCTCTCACTTACACAATAACCCTAACTTGACCCACAAGTAATTACCAAATATAAAACCCAATTGCAACCCATAAACCCATTACGTAATTAATGAATTTCATAGGCTCAATAGGTCCAACTCGGGTCACCTACACGTCACGGGCCTAATAAGATGGAAATTACCAACAAAATTATATGTGAAGTTTAAAAACTAGACCCAACTAACGATGAAGTATAGATTTAAGATCTACTCTTGTCGATCAAGAATAGATCTAAATGTTTAGATATAGATTGGTCTAGGTAGAAAAGATTGATGTTGTAATTTGGCTCGTTGTCTCATTCTCTGGCCCCTGCCAGCATCTCGTTAGGTCGGTTTTGTGGTTTTTAATGAAAATTTGTTTTAAAATAAAATAATACTTCATATTTAGATCTATTCTTGATACCAATTCAAGAATGAATTGATAATGGAAGCACAAACAAGCACACAATATTTAGTATAAACTTACATATTATTATAATTAAGAAACTACACAAAATTCAATTACAATAATCTCTCTCACTTACACAATAACCCTAACTTGACCCACAAGTAATTACCAAATATAAAACCCAATTGCAACCCCATAAACCCATTACGTAATTAATGAATTTCATAGGCTCAATAGGTCCAACTCGGTCACCTACACGTGACGGGCCTAATAAGATGGAAATTACCAACAAAATTATATGTGAAGTTTAAAAACTAGACCCAACTAACGATGAAGTATAGATTTAAGATCTACTCTTGTCGATCAAGAATAGATCTAAATGTTTAGATATAGATTGGTCTAGGTAGAAAAGATTGATGTTGTAATTTGGCTCCTTGTTTCATTCTCTAGCCCCTGCCAGCTTCTCGTTAGGTCGGTTTTGTGGTTTTTAATGAAAATTTGTTTTAAAAAAAAAATAATACTTCATATTTAGATCTATTCTTGATACCAATTCAAGAATGAATTGATACCAATTCAAGAATGAATTGATAATGGAAACACAAACAAGCACACAATATTTAGTATAAACTTACATATTATTATAATTAAGAAACTACACAAAATTCAATTACAATAATCTCTCTCACTTACACAATAACCCTAACTTGACCCACAAGTAATTACCAAATATAAAGCCCAATTGCAACCCCATAAACCCATTACGTAATTAATGAATTTCATAGGCTCAATAGGTCCAACTCGGTCACCTACACGTGACGGGCCTAATAAGATGGAAATTACCAACAAAATTATATGTGAAGTTTAAAAACTAGACCCAACTAACGATGAAGTATAGATTTAAGATCTACTCTTGTCGATCAAGAATAGATCTAAATGTTTAGATATAGATTGGTCTAGGTAGAAAAGATTGATGTTGTAATTTGGCTCGTTGTCTCATTCTCTGGCCGCTGCCAGCATCTCGTTAGGTCGGTTTTGTGGTTTTTAATGAAAATTTGTTTTAAAAAAAAATAATACTTCATATTTAGATCTATTCTTGATACCAATTCAAGAATGAATTGATACCAATTCAAGAATGAATTGATAATGGAAACACAAACAAGCACACAATATTTAGTATAAACTTACATATTATTATAATTAAGAAACTACACAAAATTCAATTACAATAATCTCTCTCACTTACACAATAACCCTAACTTGACCCACAAGTAATTACCAAATATAAAACCCAATTGCAACCCCATAAACCCATTACGTAATTAATGATTTTCATAGGCTCAATAGGTCCAAATCGGTCACCTACACGTGACGGGACTAATAAGATGGAAATTACCAACAAAATTATATGTGAAGTTTAAAAACTAGACCCAACTAACGATGAAGTATAGATTTAAGATCTACTCTTGTCGATCAAGAATAGATCTAAATGTTTAGATATAGATTGGTCTAGGTAGAAAAGATTGATGTTGTAATTTGGCTCGTTGTCTCATTCTCTGGCCCCTGCCAGCATCTCGTTAGGTCGGTTTTGTGGTTTTTAATGAAAATTTGTTTTAAAAAAAAAAATAATACTTCATATTTAGATCTATTCTTGATACCAATTCAAGAATGAATTGATAACGGAAACACAAACAAGCACACAATATTTAGTATAAACTTACATATTATTATAATTAAGAAACTACACAAAATTCAATTACAATAATCTCTCTCGCTTACACAATAACCCTAACTTGACCCACACGTAATTACCAAATATAAAGCCCAATTGCAACCCCATAAACCCATTACGTAATTAATGAATTTCATAGGCTCAATAGGTCCAACTCGGTCACCTACACGTGACGGGCCTAATAAGATGGAAATTGCCAACAAAATTATATGTGAAGTTTAAAAACTAGACCCAACTAACGATGAAGTATAGATTTAAGATCTACTCTTGTCGATCAAGAATAGATCTAAATGTTTAGATATAGATTGGTCTTGGTAGAAAAGATTGATGTTGTAATTTGGCTCGTTGTCTCATTCTCTGGCCCCTGCCAGCATCTCGTTAGGTCGGTTTTGTGGTTTTTAATGAAAATTTGTTTTAGAAAAAAAATAATACTTCATATTTAGATCTATTCTTGATACCAATTCAAGAATGAATTGATAATGGAAACACAAACAAGCACACAATATTTAGTATAAACTTACATATTATTATAATTAAGAAACTACACAAAATTCAATTACAATAATCTCTCTCACTTACACAATAACCCTAACTTGACCCACAAGTAATTACCAAATATAAAGCCCAATTGTAACCCCATAAACCCATTACGTAGTTAATGAATTTCATAGGCTCAATAGGTTCAACTCGGTCACCTACACGTGACGGGCCTAATAAGATGGAAATTACCAACAAAATTATATGTGAAGTTTAAAAACTAGACCCAACTAACGATGAAGTATAGATTTAAGATCTACTCTTGTCGATCAAGAATAGATCTAAATGTTTAGATATAGATTGGTCTAGGTAGAAAAGATTGATGTTGTAATTTGGCTCGTTGTCTCATTCTCTGGCCCCTGCCAGCATCTCGTTAGGTCGGTTTTGTGGTTTTTAATGAAAATTTGTTTTAAAAAAAATAATAAGTGTTGCAAGTGATATCGTTTAAATAAAAGATGATAAATAAAATAAAGAACAAAATTCATTTTTGATTTGTAAATTAGTAATATTTTTTGTTGAAATTCTTTTAAAAAACAAGAACACGTACAAGAACAAACACTAGAACATAGAGGTGCATAAATCGGGGATTTTTCTAATACCCAGGTTCGGGTATGGAACCGGTTTCGGGTATGATCGGGTATCGGAAAATTGGGTATTGAGAGAAATCGGGTAGGGTATTGAGGAGAAAAACTCAACCCTATGTACCCGGGTAGGGTATGATCGGGTTCGGGTATTGGAATCGGGTACGACCGGGTATTAATACCCGGTTTTAAATTTGTACTTTTTTAATACCTTTTTTATATTGTTTAAAATTTAAATTTGCTTTGTAATTTATAAAAATAATTAAACTATATTACAAAAACCATAAATCCACTTAATTACAAATTATTTACTTAGTATTATGCATTTTACAAAAACTTTACAAAAATTGTGAAGTAAACATAAAAATATACTATAAAACTCATGTATTATTTCAGGTATTAGAAAATTGGTATCGGGTATAACCGGGTATGTGCATAAGGTATGACCGGGTCCGGGTATTTAAGGGTATAAATCGGGTACGGGTATTGACCTCAAAATGCATACCCTATCCATACCCTACGGGTAGGGTCGGTTCCGGTTTCGGGTATAGAATACCCGGGTATAAAAAAAATTGGTTCCGGGTATTTTTCCGGGTCCGAGTACAGTTTTTTTTGCACCTCTACTGCAACATATTGCAAAGAAACCAACCGTATTCATCTGATGCCAACTTAAACCATCAATTTTCAAACCCACAATCACAAATTCACAAATATAATTCCAAATACCCCAACTATCGCTGTTTTATTTCAGTTTTAGTAAATTGATCCTATAATAATGTCAATTTTATTTCCCAATTTTTATGAAAAATTCATCTTGATGTCTTCTCTTAAGTGCTTCAAGACATGTTAGCATCTAAGCAAACAAGCATTAGCCCATATAACCCTCATATATCTGCAAAATAAGTTAATAAAAACATTGTCACTATATACATATATTTCAATACTAAAAATGTTATTAAAAAACATTTACATTTGAAATAAAAACCAACCAAAAAGTAAAGAGATAAATAAGAAGTATAAAAATATCTATATTTTTCCACTACACTCATTAACAATTTTTTTTTCTTTTTTTCCTAACCAGAAAAACCACTTAAATTTTCCTTAAATGTATATAATTAATAATTGAGGTCAAAGCATTATGAAACTTCTAATTTTTTTACATGTTATTTTAAGTTAAACTTTTTAAAATAATAAAAAGATTGCAACGCAACTTGTTGGTCGCTTACATGTCTCTCTATTATAATTGAATGGTTTTATAAAACTATGGAATAGTTCAAGCTTAAAAAATAATTTTTTTTAAGAATAATCACTATATACAATCAAGTTTTATGAATTTTTATTCAAGTCGTTTATTTTTAACTAATTGTAAAAAAAATCAAAATTTAGTGGTTTTTGTGGTTAAATAAAAGTTTGAATTTAAATGACATCTTTCATAAGAGCACCCGGGGCACTGCGTGATGGAGCACTCATCACGCGTGATGGGTGCATCAACACCGCCGCCACTGCCTTGTCAAACTTGAGGGATGAGATTTGCGTGATGGCCATCACACGTGTGATAGGGTGAAAACAAGGAATGGAGCCGTTGTGTGGATTATTTCATCACATCCACCACACACCACACACCACACCACCATCCCTAGTAAAAAACCATCACATGTGATGGATTTAGGATTGATGATGTGACACCATTTGATTGGGTGGGGCGTGTGATGAGAAAGTTCATCACATGCACCACCCCTCCCCCTAAATGAAACATATCATTTGAGAAAATCAATGAGATGGAATAGTGCAAAGTATGTATGTTTTTTTATTTCAAAACAAATTGATTTTTTATTCTTTTTCTTTTTTGTAAAGCAAGACAAATTGATATACAAAATCAGTTTTAAACAAGAAGTCCAGAACCATTCAACATTTACATTTTCAAAACATATATGAAACAATAAAACAACCTCAAAAAAGAAAAAGGCAGATAAGCATGTAAGGATGCATGCCCAAATGTAGAAACACCATGTAAAAAGTGTCTCCATCTCTTCACTTTTGGATGGATTGTACTTTATGCAGAAAACACTAGTACATTATGCATAACAAAGTTGTACCTTCTGCAGCAAAAGCTGTACCTTATGTTATTTCTCTACCTAGTAGCCAGAACTGACTGGGATACTTGCATATTGTTTGTCCACCACCTCAATTAGCTTATTAGCTATAGCACTTGCATACACAGAGGACCCTTCACAAATCTGCACATGTCATTCAAATCATAAATAAACCTTTACATACACAAGTAGGTTGTAACTTGTGCTTAAAAAGTTGTACCTTAGTGTTAAATAGGTAACTATAGAAGTCACCAATGAGACCACCAGCAACATGATGCAAATCCAATTGAAGGTCATCAAGCACTTTTGAAACTAGTAACAAACAATTAGTCCTCTTTTGTTGTACCAGTTTTATTGTAACTTCATCATCAATAATTCGAACATCGATTTCGATGTTTTTCGATTTCCTTTGTAGCCAGGAGCTCCTCATGGTGGAAGTTGAGTTTCCATTGTAACCTTGTTGGTCATGACCAGTATCACCACCACCGCCAATGCCATTGCTTCGGGTGTAAATGCTCTCGACGTCTAGAGTCGAGTGGTCTTCGGCTTTGTGTTTTTTCATCCTGCCTCGGTTGCATCGCTTCCTGTCTACCAAAATCTTGAGTTCCTCGACAGTTCTTTTGAGTTCGTTGATGTATTCGATCCCATCTCCAACGATTGATGCGCGGTCAGCCTTTTGTTCATGTTATTTAGAAATGAAAACAAGTTTAAAATAATTAAATTTATTAAAATATTAAGGATTTTAAGGGTGTGTAAAACATTAAAACCACTGGTTTCATACCCGCAAGTGAGTCAAACATGGAAAAAGTTTTACATGAATCAAAATGTTTAATTCTCATCGTATTCACCAAAATTTTATGAAATTTCACACAAAAATTGGTTAGTTTGTAAATAAGTTGAGCCCGAGCCGAGGCAAGCTCGGGTCGTGGGCTCGCTTTTCAGACAAATTAAACTGGCTCGTTGCTTGTTTAGCTTAAAGCCAATATTTTAATATTATATAACCAAAAGTGTAACACAAATTTTAATATATATTATATTTTTTGTTTTATATATTTCAATCTCTGCATAAATATAAAACTATTTTTTCAAAGTATAAACTGGCTCGAGTGTTTTACAATTCAAGCTCAAGCTCAACATTTTACTTGATTCGTGAATGAGTTGAGCCTAAACCTAACCTAGCTCATGTTGGCTCGTCTCAGTTGGTTACAACCATAGTACACGATGTACAAGTGTACAACACAAAATTATAAGCCAAGAGTATTACACAAGTTTTATATTTAAATAAATTATAAATTCTGTTTGCTTATAAATTTTGCATACAAGTGTACTAAAAATATTGAGTACTTTTTTATATAGATTATGTGTGAAAATTCTAAATTTAAATTTTATTAAATTAGACGAGTTGGTTCTATAAGCTCCATAAGCTAGCTCGAGTTTTTTGCAAGCCAAGTTCGAACTAAACATTTCAGCTCGCTAGTATAAACAAACCAAGCCAGAGCCCAACCTGACTCGACTCGGCTTGTTTATACCCGTGTCAACGGATCAAAATGATCAAATTTATCATACCTTACTGGGATTTGGAATCAATTGCTTCAAGGCTTCAAACTTGCCCCCCATTTGTTGTCTCCTATGTTTCTCAGTAGCAAAATGTTTCATATCTTTATTATTAATATTATTATTAATCTCTTTCCCATTAATATTAATAATCCCTGCACCAAACTTCAACACCCCATCCCCTGCATCAAACAGCCTGCTCTGTTCCCCTCTTTCCATATTATTATCCATTTCCCCCAAACCCGTCAAATTAAACCCGTTCGGAAGCGTATTCAACAGTTCCCGAAACAACGGAGGCTGCGGTAGCCCCGGTTCGTACAGTACTTGACCCGAATTCTGAATTTGGGTCGGGTTTGAAAAACAGAGTGATGATGAGCATTTGGGCAATTGGAACAAGTTGAGGAGATCTGGTGGGGTTTGAGTGATACCCATTTGATTCCAGTTGATTTGGTGGTCAATTTCGATGTTCATGAGGTGTTGTTGGTGGTGGTCTGCAGGTGGTTCAATGGTGGTGAAATTGGGGATTTGGTGGTGGTTAATGAGCAATTGGTGATGATGGGTTGAAGAGTTTGGATCGAAACAAGCGGTTGATTCGAACATATCTGGGTTATCCAGCATTTTGTTTGAAAATTGGTAACAGAGAGATGATAATATTATGAAACAGGGGAAGATGAAGACTTGTTTGAAATGATGAGAAGTTGAGTGATTGATGGTTATGATATTATTTTTTTTGGGTTTTTGGTGTTAAAATGAGAGTTTAAAGATACCCAGATGAAGAAATGGCCATGGAAGCAAAAGGAATTGCAGGTGTGTGTGTGTGTGTGAGAGAGAGAGAGTAGGTTGGGAGTAGGGGACTGGAAGTGAAGATACAAAACCATTTGTTTATATGAATTTGGTAAATTGTAATAAAATGTTTTATTTTATTATTTTTATAAAATTTTTTAAATATATGTAACATGAATACATTTGATGTAAAACATATAAATTTTTTGACACGACACAAATGTAACAAAAGGTTGGTATATTTAAGTTTAGTATGAACATGTATTAAAGTCAATTATGGATAGAAGCTGCGTGTTAGAATGACTAGTGTTTTGGTCGATGTAATATGTTCGGGTCAACATGTTTATGTGTGTAAGTAAAGTATATATATGATTTACATTATAACTTACATTGATTGGGTATACTTATAAATTTGTAATATCAAAGTGTTTGGATAAATAAAATTAAAATTATAGGTTTGAGTTACACAAGTATTTATTTTAGCCCTTGAATACTTGTGTCTTGTTCAATCAGGTTCACATTTTTTAAAATTATCGTGTTCTAATAACATGTCTGGATTCGTGTCAAGTTTTCTTGCTCAGCCCGCCAAACAATGAAGAATGATTTTTGTTAGCGCGTCCAATTCAATAATATAAAAGTTCACTTTTATAAAATTTAGTCCAATTTATATCTAAGAAGTGTGAAAGTCAACTTAGTTGTTAACTTGATTTTGTATTTATATGTTTATTGTGAATTTGTAAATTTAGTATTAATATTTCAAGAATAAAATAAAAACAAAATTTTCAAGTTAAATAAATTGTATCAGTGTTAAGCTTTGAATATTCGTGTCGTGTTCAGGTTCACATGATGATACGATTTTTATGTTCGATTCATGTTTCGAAACAAGTCAAGTTCTCGGTTCAACTACTAGCCAACTAGCAGGACCCATTTCTGCAAATCAGTTTTATTGATATAAGTTAATTTCGGTCCATTTTACAAATAAAAATATAAAAAAATCTCAATGTGTTAAAAACTTTCAGTTGGGGATAAGTTGTTACCAAAACAGGTAAGGAATGAAAGTCTGTTAGAAAGGATTCTGGGTGGGACCCACTATCTCTGATTTGATTTAGGAGGTGTTTCATTTTCATTTGTTTTTACATTATAACATCAATAATTTTCTATTTAGAATAAGTTTTACCAAGTCAGTAATACAGTTATTTACTGTACTTTATTTAGTAAAATTATTTAGGTATTGAAACTATGTTAGCGTAAATATATAAACTAATTTTATTTAACATTTTTAATAAAAATAATGCATAAGATGGAGCGCATGTTAAAATTTTAAACCCGCGAAACTCATTTGCTAACTTTTTTCTGTTTTATGAAACAAAACCTTTTGTTAAGGTTAAAACTTGATAAGAAATGTTATTCATTTGCATATTTTCTGATACTTTAATTTCCATCTAACTTATGTACACATATGTTCATTCATTTTAGGACTAGCTAAATATTTTAGTTAATTTGCAACTAATAGAAGATCTCTTTCTAACCGTATTGTTGAAGATATTAAGAGTTCGAGCTACTTACGGGTTAAGCATAGAGCTAATCTTAATGGCGAAGCTTAGACTAAGACACCGGGAGGGGGCGGACTTAAAATGTATAAAGAATTTAAAAAACGGAGGGGGCTGGGCTCAAATTTTCGGCCGAAAAAGACTAAATTTACACTACGTATAAAAAATTTCGGACGTAAACAGATAAATTTACACTATTACGCAAAAAAAATGGGGGGGGGGGGGGGGGGCGGCCCTCACTAACCTCCGCCCCTGGCTAATCATGTGTCTATAGATAGAAAGATTGATGTAAAATTCAATTTTAGTTTCGTTCCAATTTTGTTTGTACTTTGGGGGTGTTTCGCTCCGTCTAGCACCCCTTCATAAACTTATTGTTGAATGCATTAGGAGTTCGAGCTTCTTATCGACTGAACATAGAGCATATCTTGTGCCTTTAAATTTGAAAGATTGATGTAAAATTCAGTTTTAGTTTTTTCTTGGTTTGGAGATTTTTAATTCAAATATTCTAAAAACTAAAAAATCGTTGTTAAAGAAAAATATAAACATGTAAATACAACCAGTACTTTTTGGTAGTTATTGTACCATCATCTATGTACCAAAATGAATCTTTAGTAGAGTTAAAGAAAGGCCAATATCGTCAAACGTTTAAATTTATAATGATATCAGAATATTGGTCAAATCCCTTTTTCTTTTTCTGTTTTTTATCTTCTTTTTCCTGGTTGAGGCACAAATATAATGAATAAATTAATTAAAACGTAGAGATTTAATTTTGAAAAAATCAACAAAATAAACTTTGATAAGATTAAAAAAACATGGATAGCATTTTTAGACTTAAGGTTTCACGAAAAACAATACCAGTCAGAATGTGACACACGGATAAAAGGTATGAGCTTTAGAAATTGCCTCTAACAGTTGGACCCATAGACAGACCAAGCAATAGCCGACACATGACATTTTTTCAAAGAAACACCTATGACAACGCCCTTTGAAAAAAAATATAACTGTATAAAAAGTTATCCCCCATTTAAAAATTGTGTGGGAAAAAAAAGTCTAGGATAATATAATACGCTTAAGTCATGTTTCCTTCGTTTTAAGACGTTTCAAGGAGACTCCTACATATATGTTCCCCCTCTCTCTAGTGTCTATACAGACATTTCCTCTATAAATACACCTGTGTCAGCCTTTTTCATTTGTGTAAATGTTGGCCAACTAAAAAGGGAAATGTCTAGAGCTTAGACGTTTCACCCATTTGTCATGTTCTAAACGGTATTGTTTTCATGAAGCCCCTAAATCTCATACACTATCCATTTTTTATTTTTATTTTTCATGTCTAGTCAAAGTTATATTGGTGATTTTCTCTTTATATTTTGAGCGGCGACTCACACACTTATTTCTGACTCATAAATTATTATAAAAAATAATGTGCACTGATCCCAAGATTTGAGACACGATATTCTATAAAAAAAACAATTTTATCATCCAGCTAAGATTGAAATGTTACGTAGAGGTTTATTTACTGCCTTTTTTTACTAATGTATTTAATGTAAGGTTTTTACACACGGATCGGTTAACTGAACCAAGTAGATAAACAACCAGAACCTTGTCCATGTGATACAAATGTTTTACACTACCAATATTGTCGGCTAGTAATTTGCTTTGGGCTGGCATATCGAGCCTATGATGGTGTTGTGTCTTCGTTGGGATAAATACTTGGTAAATAAATCAAGTCAATGACTTAGATAAGAAATTACAAGAGATAATTTGTTTTTTTTAATAAGTATTTGAATATGATAAATTTTTGCACTCTAATCTAATTAAGTTTTCATAATTAAATTAGTTATATATACCTAAGCTTGTGAGTTATATCATTATACTTTGATAAAAGTTATAGACTGAATTTATGATTTGAGATTCTTTTTTGTGTTTATGGATTTATATTTTAAATATGTGAACGGATCGGTTTTTAAGTTGAACTAACTGTAACAAACTTGAAGAACAAGCAAGATAGAAGTTCTTGAACTCTTGAAGCATGAGGCCACTTTGGTTTTTCCTTTTAAATTTATTTTACTATTGTAATAATACATATTTTTAACTTAATTTATTTCCTTAATTTACATTTATTATTTTAACGTTATTATCTTTATTATTATTATTTTTCTATATGTATAGGTGCTATTGAAATCGTTATTGGTATCCATTTAGGTATATCTCGATTTTATTTTTGGATTTTCTATTGATCGCTAGAATAAGTGCTTGTACTGTAATAAATCAAACCGATATTGATCAAATTTTAAAAATCGTGGGGAACATCCAAGTAGTCTTTTTGTGAAGTTTCAAATATGTCCTTTTTTATATTTATATATGATTCTTGATGATTTATTATAACAAATTTGAAGAAGCGCGGATTTAAACCTGGATAGGCTAGTCCAATGATTTCACGGATATGATAACAAATAACACGACGGTATGAGCGAAAGCTCCACAAGTCCGGTGACGGAAACCTGCACAACAGAACACCGTGAGCTCGTTACGAAAAGGACAAGAGTGGGGTCTTCCCGTAACCACCTCTGGCGTGAGAATAAGTACAGTTCTAGAAAGAGAAAGTACTTTAAGTGATTGATATAATATGTGGAGTGTAAATGGAGATATAATTTATAGCTAGTGGTTAAGGGGAATATTATTGGTACATCTGTCCTTTCCTAGAAAATGTTTTTTGTAATAACCTGGACATGTGTCCGCATACGATATGACGGGACAACTGGCCATGTGCACAATTATAACAACCTTGCCAGCTGTCTTCCGCTGATTGGTTGTCACCTCACGTGTTTTTCAAGAAAGAATCTTTACGTAAATCTTTTAGAAGGAAGTTAGTTATAACTGATTTGCTGACGTCACTCTTCTGTCATCTCATGCGTGAGGGTAATGTCTTGCGGATGACTTCTGAGGGAGTCCTGCGTAACCTACAGATAGTATCTGGAATTGTTCTTTAGTCTTCCTCTGACTTAAATTATGCGGGTGATGGTAATGTTCTGCGGGTGACTTCTGAGGAAGTACCGAATGACCCGCGGATAATACGTTATGGGTATTTGGGTCTTTTCCTTACCGACAATGATACTATCAGAGCCATAATTAATATTTATATTTATAGTATTCGATCGACGTAAAACACGAGTAGACATCTTGTTGGATGTTCACAACTTTTTTAGGGGAGTTTTACTAGCCCATAACAAATAGCAATGGGATGAATAATTTAATTTATTGATAGTATATTGTTTAGTTTGATTTTCTCTAATAACTTGTTTTCGTTAATATTTTTAAAACATGTCGTGAAATTACGCTTGACTTTTAGATTTATTAGTTTTGTTAACATTCACATATAAATTATATATTTTCCTGAACGAATGATTTTTTATACTTTAAAGCTATTGAACCATAATCTCCTATTACACATCATAATCACCTTACCATCTAAGGATGAGCTCAGATGGTACCGGTGACGGCCCAAATCCTGAAAATTTAAAATATTTGGTATCAGTATCGGTTTGGTATCGGTATTATGTGCAAATTTGAGAAATACCGGTACCATACCGATACTGAAAAGTAAAAACTTGGTACCGGTACCAAAAACGGTCATCCCTAATTCCACCCCCATCAAAATTAGAATGACACATAAATTTAATTGAAAAAAAAAAAAGTTGTATTCAAAGGTAGTTTTTTGGGAAAATTCCAAGAATGTTCTTTCCAAACAGAGAGATTCCACTTTTTCTACCTATTTTCCAACTAATTTCACAGATATCCACTCCGAAACTATTGGCTCGAGTAAAAGACATAACATGGCGAGTATTTTCTACAACCAGTTAAACGCATACGTGCGACAACAAACTAGACAGGGGCGAGCATACTGAGAGCCAATAAGCTCGCCCCCGTCTGGCTTGTTACCACGCGTATGCGTTTAATTGGTTGTAGAAAATACTCTCCAAGTTATGTCTTTTGCACGGGCCGACTGTTCAAAGGTGGGGCATGTGTGGAATTAATTGAAAAGGTTGGAGAAAAGTTAATCTTTTTTCTCAGAATGAACATTCTAGGAATTTTTTCTAGTTTTTTGCTTGATAAACCATACCAAGCATGGGTATCCTTCCTATATCGTACCACTTTTGTAAATATAAGAACTAATCGCCACTACTCCCGTATTTTGCCAACCGAATAAACATGATTTTACATATATTATTTTTTGTATCATAAACTATACGTTTTCATCATAAGATGTACGTGTGCTAACACTATTTTGGACGTTTACATATCATTTATATATTTAGATGTTGTGATGAAGTTCACCGATACCGACCGAATTTGCATCAAGCCTCCACCGCAACGCGGCGAGTTTTAAACCTAGTTATAGTTATTAATAATAATAATAATAATAATAATAATAATAAATAATGATTAAATAAATAATTGTTTCTTGGTTAGTTAGAGTCGGCAATTTGCATGAAAGGGGTAGCAATTGGGCCCCACTAAGATTAATAATTAAGAAAGGAAAAATTATACAAATATAACCAAATTGCAGCTCCCCAACTAACATACTTTGGTGAATGGTTGCTAATTGTGTGATTCATTCTTTAACTAGTTAACTCCCGTCTTAATTTACAGTAATGCCATTCACTTTAAACTTTTGACAAATGTTATTATCGAAACCGAAACATAAAAATAAATACCGATACCGATAAAAAGGTTATTCTTCGTAAATTTAGCCGGTATCGATAGGTTTGCCACGTCACTGGAACTAAACACAAAAGATAATTTCGAAAAATTATCACGTTTAAAAAAGAAAAAAACAAAACACGGGCGTTGCAACGGCGAGTCGACACACATTCGGTCGGTATTGGTTAAGTTCGTTATCGTATCAAAAGTAAACATAAAAACTAATTTCCTTATTGGCTAGGTTCGTTACGATACCAAAATTAAATAAAAAACACGGTTGTTGCGGAGACGATGTAACATCCCGGATTTTCAAATGATAATATTTAAATATATTATTTATTTATGGCTTAAAAGAAAATTTCTCGGAGTAATAGAAAAGTTATAATATTAAATAGAGAAAGATTTCACTAAGTTGTGTGTAAAACAATTAATTAGTATTAAAGAAAGAAAGGATCATGGACTTGGAATAATTAAGGTGGGTTAAAGGGTAATGGGCTTTAGGTCCATGGGCCTAAAGGGATATAAATACCCCCTTAAAACCATCATAAAACCGTTATCCTCATTTCCATCTTCCATAATCTCTACACACACTTAAGAACACACACATACACCTTATAATAAACGGCCAAGAGAAAGAAAGAAAGAAGAAGCAAGATCGAACGCTAAATATTACTAAATCATCCATATACAAGATAGATCCAAGATTTAATTCCATAGCTAAGCCAAACGACAACAAACGAACACGAAAAGGTATGTCCTTGATCTTAAAGTTTATGTTTTGATAAACGTTTGGCCTTGAAACTTGAAACGAGAGAAGATTGGGTATAAACGAACATTAAAGTTGAAAACTTGATGGTGAAATGGAACTTAACGAACTCATACAAATATACGGGTTGTTTAAATGAACCCTAGATCTAGTATTTGACGTTTTCATGTTAAAGATCCAAACTTTATAAATTCTCGGGTCAAGTCTTAGCCGAGATGGGGTCGTGAGGGCGTTTACGGGATAAAAAAATATATTATAGAAAATGTTTGCATAATAAAAGTAATGATAATAATAATAATACACGAAGAGTGGGTTGAAACCCAACCCGTGATCCTCGTCGTGTAGTCTAAGACCCATCTGCCCAGACCCAATTAAACCAGGGATCCAACTTCACCCCTGTTCGTTTACAGCCTACTCGCATACACTGAAGATCGATCACATTGTTACTATCGATTACAATATAGGTCGCATACTTTACCCCAAAAGCGCATACAGGTCCTAATCGATTACAATTGGACATGATTACTGGTAAAAACTCGATTAGAATAGGTCGCATACAATCTAAAAATCGATTACAATTAAACTCGCATACAAATCTAAGTTCGATTACAATTGGGGGTCGATTACAATTGGAGGTCGATTACTTGCAGAACTCGATTACAATATATACAAATAAAACTCGCATACAACTAAGATCTAACTTACAAGTCTTGGTCCGATTACTTTTGAGCTACTGCTGGTCGAATACAATAATGAAACTCGCTTGCAAACAGTCTTCTATTACAACCTGTTCGATTACAATACCAAATCGATTAGAAGTATGGTCGGTCACTTGGGAGGGTCGCTCACAATGAGGCTGTCCTTAAGGAGTTCGATTACAAAGAGGGGTTCGAGTGCTTGGAGCTGCAGTGAAGAGAAGGATAGGGTCTGATGGTTGAATTAAGGAAGGATTGGGCTTTATAAGGTTATACACATATGGCCCAAAACACTAACCAAACCCAAATACAAACCCGAGCCTTATAACACTCCTACACCCAATCACTTATAATTCGATTACATTACGAAGTGACTTGATTAATTTGTATTTTATCTTGTTGAGAACCCCAGAGTACAAAGAGATACTCGCTTAAGTATACACCTAAGATTTCACTTGGGGTTCAAAAGTATGGGATAACCCGTGTGTCCTATACATACACACACGTACTTCTAAATACGAGCATACTTATAAACACATGACAATTTACGAGGAGGGACGTGAACTCGATAAAGATAAGAATGTTAAAAGAATATTTAAATAATCAAGTCTTACGATAATAATAAAATACTTTAGGAAAGAGAAATTAATAATAAATTAATTAAAAACCTTACATTAGGGTTTGTAAGAAATATAATAAGTAAACGAGATCTAAACAAGGCCAACCGATTATATCGGACTTAGTCATTTCCAACTGGAATACAAGTAGAATGAATATTAATACGCGTACTCTATATACAGTTAGCAGGACGCTGTTATAGAAGAGAATTACGCTAAACGAAGAAAGAAACAGGATCCAGGTGAGTTTCTAGCCCCATTTCCTTATTATGTTTTCGGGGCTGTGTGCATACTCGATGTGACAGTTAATACACTTACCTTAAATGGTAAGTGTATGCCATGTATGATATATGTGATAGATATGATTGATTTCTTGTCGGTACGTGAACGATCTTCGGATATTGCACGTATTGCCAAGGGAAGAGGTTAGTTCCTTACATGGATATTAAATAATAGCTTATATATACAGTGTTCCTTATATGGATAATATATAGAGTTCCTTCTATGGATAATGTATAATGTTCCTTCTATGGATAGTATAGTGTTCCTCCTATGGACAGTATAGTGTTCCTTTTATGGATAGTATAGTGTTCCTTCTATGAAAATAATATAGGGTGTTCCTTCTATGAATAATATATATATATATATATATAGAGAGAGAGAGAGTGTGCTCCTTCTATGGATAATATATGTGTAGAGTGTTCCCTCTATGGAGAGTATATAGCATGGGCAATAGTAATAGTTATTTTAATAGATATTACGTGACGTTCCTTTTATGGATATTTATACAAAGATAAAGTATTAATACGTGTCTTCGGATACGTTAAGAAATATATGAGAATAAATTATATTTTGCCTGATTAACTAGAACTCACTCAGCGTAGCTGACTTTTAGTATGCACGCAGGTGAGTAGGATGAAGCAGCTCGTTTGAGGGGAACACGTGGCATTGAATAGAGGCTGGCATCGGAAGACTAAAGACGTTTATGTTTAGTGTTTTGTCTATTTTGAAAGACAAGATGACGTTTTAAGACAAGTTATGGATCGTTATTTAATATTTTATGAAAGTTTTTATATTCCGCGAATGTTTTATTAACTCTGATGAATTGAACTATGTTAATGAGTAAATCCAACGTCCAAATGTGAGGTACCGGTAACGGGGCCTTACAGACGAGACGTTATGTATTTAGTTGGCATCGCTTATGTTCATTATAATACCGAAACTAAATATACAACTTAATTTTTTTTAAATTACTATACTTAAAATAAACCTCCAAAAAAAATTCCTAAAGTCAAAGACGTAAACGTGATCACAACTCACAAGCCATCAAATTTAAACAAGTAAACAATTGATAGATTAAAAAACCTTTTGAGCCCTTGCCTCACCAGAGCTATACCAACAAAGTTGATTAAACCATAAAACTAAATTCATAAATACACAAACTGCATGTTCCTAAAAAGAGCTGTGGCAACTACATATGGATATTTATCTATATATATATGGATGTTTATCTATATATATAATAATTTGGAGCACCGTTTTGATATAAGTTTAAATACAAAGATTCGCATCATTCTTTCAATCAAAGCCCTAAAAGATTCGTTTGAAATTTGCATAAAACGTAACACCAACATCGTTAAGTTTTTTTTTTAACGAAGATCCAGTGAGACAAAAATGTTTAAAAGGTGGAACTCCAGCAGCAATATTCTTAAGTGAAATTATTAATGCCAGTTATATATGATGCGATTATTAAAATTCAGTTAGTGTATTACTATTATAATTTTGGTGGTTGTTAATATTAGTACCTATATTAGTAGTCTATCTTCAGAGTTTGGGTCAAAGTCGTCTTCGATAATACCTTAATTTTGGAGCTATAGAAGAGCATAAAAGGGCTGTTGAAATCTAAAATTTATTATGTAATAAATAATTTGACAATTTTATTAATTTAGTTGAATTTTTAAAGACCAATACAAAAAAAAAGATACTACTAATAATAAATTACTAAACCAACCCATATAAAACAAAGAGGAAAACCTTTCCTATAAAACAAAAACAACAACAATGAGACTACCTCACTTTCCATTGCATCGGATAGTTATTTTGCAGGCTTATGTTTCAAAACAATATTATATGATTGATAATTTGATAATTTGACCAATGGTTGCATTTTAAAACAAACCAAAACAAAAATTATAAAAATTATTATAAACAAGTTAATTCATATAAAACACAAATAAAAATTATATATATATATATATATATATATATATATATATATATATATATATATATATATATATATATATATAAATCCACTTGTAGGAATTGATCTCATAACCTTTGATTCTATAGTCTAGCTATCTTTCCATTCAACAAATGAGTTTTTGTAAGTTTTTGTTTTAAAACAAAATTATATATAAAATATAAATATTTTTTTAACAATTATGGGTCTTTCGAGATTTCGGGAGAATGGGTCTGGATCCGTTTCCCTCATCACCCTCCCTTTGGGCCGACTTTGGTGTGTGTCATTATCATCAATAGTTTTATACATATATACGACTTAAAGCGATTAACAACAAAGAAACATGTTAGTGAAGTGGTTAAGTGTGATGTAGTTAAAGTCTAGCATCCTAGTAAGGTCCTAGGTTTGAATTCTGCTCTAAGTACTCTACTTTTTGTATTTTTGAAAGTAGTTTAAGTCCTTTAAATTAAACCGTTTGATTAAATCTCCACAAAGTTGATTAATTATCTAATAAGAAGGGTTGAATTACATTAAGAAGATTAATTTTTGTAGGAAGGATATGAAATAATATTTTTCATTCATTTTAGATTTGAATGGTTAAGATTAGTTTAGGATGGAAATCAAGTAGAAAATAAGGATAAGGGTAAAAAAAGAAGAACAAATAATTGTTGACTTTCTCTCCCCACATGCAAGACACACGCCAATTCCCTCATCGTTCTAAAACGTCCATAACTTTTTATACGACTTCTTTTAAAAAAATTATTTTAATAACAAACGCTTTTTATCTTTAATATGAGTACCATATTGTTATAAAAAAATTAAAAAAATTTAGTGAGTTTTTTATACATTGTGTAATAGGTTATAGGCATTGTGTTTTATTCAATTATGTTTTAGCATACTATTTTTTCCATTGTGTTTTTATATTGTATTTACAATTGTGTTTTTTATTGTGTTTTTTTTCATAGTGTTTTTCCATTATGTTTTCTAAATTGTGTTTTATGCGTTGTGTTTTTACACACAATTGTGTTTTTAAATGAAAAACACTCGGTTAACATCAATAGCCGGTCTCTTGTCACCACCAAAACTGCCACCACTCGTTCACCACTACCACAATGAACTCGATTATAAATTAGTTTTTTTCATTGTGTTATTTTATATTTCATTGTGTAATATCGTTTGTTGTGTTTTTAACAAAGGAACCGAGCACCACAACAACCACCACCACAACAACCACCAGTCCATTGCTGGAATCTCCGTGCCATCGTCGGAAAAAATCTTGAAACGCCAACGAGTGCCTCACCAAAATCTCGTGTCATCATCGGAGATTGATAATGTTTAAGAGGTGTACCATGTGACGAAGGTTAACCACTTCAAACGTAGATCCACCGGTGGCGACGGGGTTTCAAATTCCAGTGAATTTTCTTCCGACGAGCTGGTTTGATTCGATGTCGGTGTTGTGGTGGGTGATGGTGTTTGGCCTAGTGGTGACGTCGGAGGTTGAAGAGGTGTGTGACAGAATTGTGTGACATAGGTGGCGTCGGTGCGACTCGAGGTAACAGAGGGTATAGAGGTGGTGGCGGTGGGAGGTGATAGATGTTGCAGGCGGCAGAGGTGGACGAGAAGGTGGTGGCGTCGGTGAAAAAGGTGGCGGCTGAGGAATATGGTGGTTGTGGTGTAATGGTGAAGGAGGAGAGAAGATGAAAGGGGTTTCATTTGGTTTTTTTTTTTCAAAATGTTAAGTAAATTATTATTTGAACCCAACCCCTAATAATAATACCGAACTTAAATTAATTTTGGTTGTTAGGTAAATTAATAAAAATTAATTTTTAATATAAAAATAACTGAATTGATAAAATGGCCCATTTCGGTAATATTTTTTTTCCACGGTTTCGTTTAAAAAAGTTATATAATTGTTTTTATTTTCATTTATTAAAAGGGAGACGTGATAATTATTTATAAATGTCTGGGAAAGTTTTATATAACGAATTTATTATATATCATTTTAATCATATTACGATTTTAATTTGAGTTTTATTTTTCGGTTGTTATTGGGTATGTTAGTACTTTGTCAGCCGTACCATAACAAAATGAACTGATACTAGCCGAATTCTCATCGTGTCCTCGCCACAAGACACAGGTATGCTGGACAAAAAGCCTATAATTGACAGAAGGTAGCTTAAGGAGACGTAATTGTCAACCCAGAGAGCAAAGTCAACAATCAATCATACACAATGAAGTCGTACATATAGCAAAGTAATTGGTAGAACCCGTGAAAATGAGATGTAGACAAACTATACCATAGAGAGGCTGCAACCGCCACAATTAAGAGCATGAGATAGCCTATGACAAGTTCAAAGAGATAGAATCCTCTATAATAGCCACAATCGACAAGGGAGTAACCACATCGAATTCATACATATCTGTCTCTTTGAAGCATGGCTTATAATTCTACTTCTCGAATTATATTTTCTTTTAAACGATCATTTAGATTACTGACGAGTCACTAGCCTTTATATTATACTTTTACTCTTTTTATCTATAGACATAAACTTTTTCTATTTTCTTGAAACATTTAAAGGTGTTCCTTCTCGTATTATATAAAATAATACAAGAATGATCCTAGATCGGCCTCACCTTACTATTATACTTTTACTCTTCACATTAATAGACATCAACTTTTCCTATTTTCTTGGAACAATCAATGGTGTTTATGGCCTATTTGATCAGAACTGATCGGTTTTGGTTTAAAACCGAACAAACCATATTAATCAAATTCAACCAAACAATGAACTGAAACAAATAAAATTTAATAAATACTACTTCAGCCAACTATCAGAACAAACTATCTGAATTCTTATAACCACTATCATTCACGTATTATATTATTTTAAGTTGTAGTTATTTATATATAATTATGCATAATGTTACTTTTATTTATCATGTTTTATACTTGTTTTGGTTAAAAATTACCTAAGCAATTTAGTGATCAAACTCTGTAAGTGAGGTAGCGCGTTCTTCACAATATTTTAAGTGTGTGTGCAAAGTAGTGAATGACTCAGGATATTGCGAGGAAAAACCCTTGAACCTTAGTAGGATCCCCGATAAAAACCTCAGAAGGAAAAACTATCCGCTTGCCTTAGATTATTTAATAAGTAAAAGTGTTACAACTCGAGAATTGCTGATGAATAAGTCTAGAGTATAGAAGTGTGGTGTAGTGTGTTGCAAGTGAGCTAGTGTCTTATGTTGTTCATCATAACCTCATTATATAGTAAAATGATTATCTCGACAATAAAAGCTATTACCTAAGTCTTTAAGAGAGTCGTTGGACTAAGTCAGCTTTGTTTCCACGCACTTGTTGATCAAGTAATTAGCTACTAGCAATGGGAGTCTTTTAAAAGTTGTTTCAGCTGAGATATGCTTCACAATCGTAACCGATAACGAGGATCCCAACCGTTAAATGTGTCTTCAATGCAATCATTAATCTTAGCATTTACAAGACTTGTTCTAGAAGTTTGACCAATCATTTAATGAAGATCTTGAAGATGATCCATAGTCTTTCTTGATTTCACCACCATATCGTCTATGTAAACTTCCATTGTATCCCCCAATTTCTCTTTGAATATCACGTTTACTAACCTCTGATATACTGCACCTGCATTTTTTTAAACCAAAGGGCATAGCAATATAACAATATATACGTGTGGGGGTCATGAATGCGGTATCCTCTTGATCTGATGGTTTCATCTGAAGTTGTTGGAATTCTGAGGAGGCATCCATGAATGTTAGCATCTTGTGACATGCAATTGCATCCACCATTGAATCTATGTGTGGTAATGGGAATGATCTTTGGGGCATGCTTTGTTGAGATTAGTGTAATCAACACAAACTCTCCATTTTCTATTCTTCTTCTGGACCACCTCCACATTGGCAACCATCTTGGAAATTTCACTTCTCTAATTATATCAGTCCTCAATAGTTTATCAACTTCTTCTTTAATGATGATGTTTCTTTCAGGTGCAAATTTCCTTCTCTTTTGCTGGATGGGCCTGAAACTTTTGTCTATACCAAGTTTATGAGTAATAATATTTTTTGATATACCTGTCATATCTTCGTGTTTCTAGGTAAAAATGGATATCCTGCTTTTGAGAAAGTTTATCAATTGACAGACATACCATTGGGATTTATCCTTCCAAGAGTTGGTATTTTTGTTTGCTTGTAGCCATCTCGTCTTGTCTCCAAGATCCTACATAGCACACATTAATCCATATATACCTACAGAAAAACAATAATCATTAATCTTAGGGTAAGTTTTGTCATCATCATCCACAACATTGACCCTGTTGTTATCATTCCAGGAATAGGGTTTGTATGGGGATTCCGACTTCCTGTTTAAATGGTTATAGCTGCTCGATGGATTAATTCTTTGCATGCCTCCTTCTAAACCTATAAATATTAATGTTACGTTCCTGGCTTCATCCAAGGTCCTACAAGGATTCATAACGAGATCCTCATAAAATGAGTAGTCTTTCTTGAGTCCCGTCTTGAAGGCTTGGACCGTTGTTGTTGTGTCAAGGTTGGGGACTCCAAAACTTCCCTACTGAAATTGCTTACATAATCCCTTAGTGTCACACCCCAACCTACGGCGGAAATGTCGGGGCGTGAGCTGATTGCCACAGCTCACAAGGTACTATCATGCAATTGTAAAGCGACAATATCTAATTAATTTATTAATTGTCAACGAACATTTAAGTACAACAAAAATAGAGAAAATTACAATACAAAACCAATTATTCTTGTTTATGTTTAACATCCTAAGGTCATCTCTACGTGAGCTTTAGTTCGATAAGCAATCCAATCTATAACCTACAAATGCATACAAAATATATATATTTGTCAACAACACATGTTGAGTGAGTAGATTCACCAGTTTTGACACAAACAAAATGATAATATATAATGATATAAATAATAGGGTAAAAATAAGCAAAACTGTTATCTGTGAGTATAAACAATGAAAGTGTTAAGCAAGTAATGAGTGTCGGTGAAACCATTGCCAATGCGATCGGGCTCCGGCCACTACGATGGTCGTATGATCATACTATAATGAGATTATGTTGGACCTATCCGAATGCGATTCAAGTAAGCAAGTAAGCAAATAGCAAGTAACAAACAGTCATTCAATTGATACACAACACAAAGATCACAGTTTGCGTTTGAGAAATAATAAGATAAATAGTTTGATAAATGGTACGCAAGTGTCCCCAAAACATTTGAAAACAAGTAAAATAGGGGAGTGATTACTCACCTGATTAGTAGAACAAAACACAAGTGAGGATGTGAGAATGATGTACCCTTCGCGATTTACCGTCAAGGATTCCTAATAATAACATAATATTATAAATTAATTAATAATGAGATAACATGATTTAATAAATTAAGGTTTCGGTGATTTGAGTTATGGTTGGGTATTGTAATGTTATTGATTATTCGATGGAAATCTATTGTTATTATTTATGCAAAACAACATTATTGTTAATCATTTATTTATACGATGATTATTTGTTTCATTATTTATAAAATACCACTAATACACAATATAATACATTTTTATATAAATATCTAAATAAACAATTAAATACACCAATTAAATAAAATGATTTGGGTAATATAAATCAAGATATAATACTATAATTAAATAATTATAACATAAACGTTTTTAAATAAATATTTATAATAACAATAATATTTAAGCAAATATGCATTTTGAATTGTTAACGAAATTTAACGATAAAAAAATATATCTAATACGTTTGTTCTATTCTTGTCTAAATTTAATACATATATAATAAAGATAAAAGTTTATAAAGACGTTTAACGACAAGAAAGCGTGAACTTAAACTGTTGGGTTTCAATAAGGTTTATTTAAAACAATATATACTTATAAGACGTACAAATTATATATATACACCAAAAATTCATGACGAGATTATTTTTCAAGAAACATAAACTTTGTGGTGTCGGTTTAACAAAAGAAAAATATGTATTTGATATTTATTATTAATCATAAATAATTAATAAATCATTAAAGCCCTTAAAACAAATAATAAAAATAAAGTATAAAAACCGCGTCCAGGGGGGCTCGAACCCGCGCCCCTGGCCATTTCAAAGGTTTAAACCAACACGGACCAGCCAAGGGCTGGTGCGTTCACTTGGTTAATATCCAAGAACAATAGCTTATATGCAACAGTTAATAATATCCCCAAATTCCCAAGAACCCTAATTCCGAAATCGCTCAATCTGATATGTTTTGCTTAATCAATGATAGGATTAATGTAGGCATGTTCAAAACGGTTTGGGACTAGGAACCGGAACCGGTTCCTAACCGGTTCCTATATTCAAAACCCCCTTTTAAACCGGTTCCAGGCTCGAACCGGTTAGGGAACCGAACCGGTTCTCCCACCCTCGGACCCCTAACCTATCTAACCGGTTCTTACCGGTTCCTAACCCGGTTCCTGTACCGTAACCGGTTCCAACCGGTTACAGTGTAAAATTTTTTTTTTTCGTTATTCGTTTGCGATTTGGATTCTAAACTACGATTCGTATTTGTATAACATGAAAAATAAAAAAAACAATTAACATAAAAATAAACAATTAACTGATGAAGAAAAGACAACTACTGAAGATGTTTGCCACTGAAGACAACTACTGAAGACAACTACTGAAGGTTGCCACTGATGACAAGTTGACAACTACTGAATGTTGCCACTGATGATAACTACTGAAGGTTGCCACTGATGACAACTACTGAAGGTTGCCACTGATCACAACTACTGAAGACTGCCACTGATGAGGAATACTCATCAGTGGGAACAGTCATTAGTTGAATCAGTGGGAAAGCTGCCACTGATGACAACTACTGAAGGTTGCCACTGATGAGGAATACTCATCAGTGGGAACATTCATCAGTTGCAGAGTTTGTTGTCACTGATGCAAAATATGAATCAGTGACACATCAGTTGTAGAGTTTCATCAGTTGGAACATCATCAGTTAAATATGTAACCATTGTACAAGGTAAACTTGTTCATTGGATTTGCAATACAAGGGCATTTAGTTTTTTTTTTTCGTTTTTCGTTTGCGATTTGGATTCTAAACTACGATTCGTATTTGTATAGCATGAAAAATAAACAAAACAATTAATATAAATGCAAGAACCGGTTAGGAACCGGTTCAGGATGGTTCGGTTCCAGAACCGGTTCCGGTTCCTACCCGCCCCCCACTCAGAAATGCAAGAACCGGTCACGGATCATCGGGTTGAATCAGATAGGGTCCGGTTCCTACAAAAAACGGGTAGGAACCGGTTCGGGTCCGGTTCGGGTCCACCGGTTCGGTTCCAGGAACCGGTTTCGTTGAACATCTCTAGGTTAATGTATGACGACTCAAGGCGACCATAAAGCATAAATTAATTACCAGAATTAGTGCTGGTTTGACGAAGAACAACGACCCAGAACTTGGAGCCATGGACGACTCAAGAACAGGTTCTATGGGGTACAATAATACAATCTGGTATGGGGGGTTTTTTTGGCGAGAGGAAGAAGGAGCTGTGACCAAGTTTAATTGAATTATCAAGTTCTTTGGCATGTGTGATGAGAACGAGGTTGTTTCGGCTCAAAGAATTAAGCAATACGAATCCTCCTTGATCGCTATTACCAAATTAATATGTCGATAGGGTCGTTTAAGGCAAGTTGTATCATAAGCATAAATCAATTCCATGTATACACCGAAAATTACGACTCAAGACAAGAATTTGGTATACGGGTTGGACCTAAACCGGTCTGGGTTAACGAGTTTCATTCTGGGTTAATGGGTTGAATGAATTATAATAATCATATTTGCAAATAAGTCCTTGTACTAAAGAGGTGGGTGCATAAAGTGGTTAAAACTATAGTTTAGGGTGTAATTTGTATATGAATGAAAGTTATTTTGATAAAATAAATAAATAAAATAAACAATAATAATAAAATATTAATGACTCGATAAACGCAATGCTTCGTTAATTAAACCCGATAACGAAAGCGGGTCGAGTATATATTATATGAAAAATCCGAGTTGTTACACTTAGAGACTCATCTTTAGTTTGAGATATCCTATATAGATCATTGGTTAACCTTTCAAAACTTCTGCTTGTAACATCCCGAAATTTCTGGAATAATATTTAATATATTATATTGTGTTGGCCGAAATAATTGAGTTGGTGGATCGATAATAATAATAATAATACTAGATGTTACGCGATGGGTTAAGTAATATGGGTAGTGAACTTGGGTTAATAAAGAAGGGAAAAGACCATGGGCTTAAGCCCATGACCCATGGTATATAAACCATAATCACCCACTAATCCATTCATTTTCACATATTCCCCACACCATCCAAAACACACACTTAAGCCCTCTCCCATATTTCTCTTTTTCTCTTGCCGAAACCAAGAAGAAGAACCGATCCCGACCCGAGTTAATGATAGTATGATATTGCATGGACCCAAACCCACTAGATCTAGTCGCGAAACATTGAGCCGACACCCTTATACCGTTAGAGTCATGAGATCCGGATGGAATCGGGTATAAAAGGGTCAAAAGATGAGCTTAGGGGTCACGCTAGCTCAGATCTGGATCGAATAGGACGAAAAACGGTGTAAAATGGGGTAATATACGTTTTTCCGGCCACCGCCCCGGTTTTCCGGCACGGCGGTGCTGGAAAGACGGCGTCGGAAAGGCGGCATACGAGGTTAAGATTCGTCAGAGAATGTTCTAACTAACCCTAACCCTAGCCCTAGTTCGTTAGCGAAGACATAACGAATTAGCAAGTAATTCGTTATGCCCATTCGTTAAGAAGAGATAACGAACTAGAAGTAGTTCGTTAAGTGATTCGTTAAGGGAGAATGACGAACTAACCCCAATTCGTTATGATGATGACCAGTTTGTTAAGGTCCAATTCGTTATGATGATGACCAGTTCGTTATAAGGTCAAATCATCATAATAGTCAGTTCGTTATGAAGTAACGAATGGGTTCATTCGTTATGAACCCCATTCGTTAAGGGACTGTGACGAATTGGAAGTTTGAAAGAATGACAGAATGGTCCCCTGGACTTAGATAAGAATGATTTAATTATACAGAAGCCCTTGAACTTTTTTAAGTTAGCAAATTAATTAATGATTTAAAATTCTAAAGGAAAATGTGTTAAGACAGTTAATGGAAATAAAATTTTTCCAAGCTGACCTGGCAGCTCGACCCCAGTCAGGGGCTCTTCCCCTTGAACCCTGCTAGGGGCCGCAGCCCCTAGATCCCGCCTGCCCAGGGGCGTTGCCCCCGGACCCCCGTTCGTTGAGGATTATAAATAAACTAGAAATACGATGAGTAGTACTAGTTAATTGATACATGTAATTATTATACAGTTAGCCATGCACAGCTCAAGGAAGGAATAACAATTAACGGTGAACGTAACCGAGTTCAGGTGAGTTTCTAGCCCCATTTCCTTGTTATGTTTTCGGGGCTGTGTGCATACTTGATGTGAAGTGTGAATACACTTACCTTAAGTGGTAAGTGTAGGCTATAGAGGATATACGAGTTATTTATGAATTCTTG